>NC_136490.1:10234495-10271995 GCF_053919585.1 Euprymna scolopes
TCTTTTAAGACAATAATATATATATATATACACATTCATAATTGTCTTATGATGTGAAAACTGACTCATTCATTTCAACTTTTTATAAACATGTTTTTTTATTATTATTCCAAGATATTAATAAAAATAAATCAACATTTCAAGTAATAATTTTATTTTCCTTTTTTTCTATCGCGAGGAGCTTCAATAAACATCTATAACAATAATTTTCTTCAACTTCAAAAGTTAAGACCATTTTATTTCCTTATAAAATATTACAGCAAAATTCTAAAAACAACAAAACAAAACGGAAACATCTCTGTAATTCTTTTCTTGAAACTAAAGCCATTCCTGTCAGTCCCATTAGCAATAAAAGTCTGCCTTGAAACTGACAATTTCTATTTCTTTTGCCAAAAATCACTTCATAAAAACATCCTCATTCTCAAATGCTGAAAAAAGTCTAAAACAGCGAAATAAATGATTTATGCTCTCCATTTTTATCTTTGCCGGAAGAAACTCTAGTAATTCATATATTCAATACACAGCACCAAAAAGGGTTATGTATGGCACGAGTTCTTAGATTGGAAAGAAAAAGAATTGGAAAGTCTTGAGAATGTGTGGCAATTGTGATGTGATTGAACCCATTAAACTATCAATTTATGGAACTGAACTTATTAAAAAATACCCATTAAACTATCAATTTATAGAACTAAACTCATTAAAAATTATTAAACCCATTAAACAATCAATTTATGGAATTGAACTCCCTGTGACTCCATTTGTGTAAATGGACCCCTCCCACCACTAACAAAAAAAAGACAAAATTCATTTTTTTTCAAGAAGGAATTAGTGTGGCAAATTGCTTTTTTTTTTCATTATATAAAAATATCTATAAGTTAATTAATAAAGAAAATAGTTATGTATTTGTTTATTTGCGGACTGTCATTTATTATGTTCATTTGCAGATGTCATCCTCAATTCCTATAATAATCGGAGTGAGAGAAGAGAGTGTGTGAGAGAGGGGAGTTGGGAAGAATATATACAGAGAGAGAAGAAATAAAAATTCATGTAGATAGTGCTGATGCTTTAAAATGATTTTTTTTCGGCAGAAGAAATGTAAAATCGAGCATGCGAGAGAGAGAGGAGGAAAATAAAATCTGTTGTAGGTAGTGTTGACGCAGTAAAATGTATGTTTTTTTTGTTTTTTTTTTTCGCATAAAAGGAAATGTACAACGTGAGTGAGCAAAAGAGAGAGAGGAAATAAACGTGTTTTTTCTTCGGCATCGCCATGAAATGTTTTTTTTTCTTTGGCATAAAGAGAAATGTAAAAAGCGAGAGGAAGAGTTGGGAAGAATATATACAAAGAGAGAGGGAGAGAAAGACAGACAGGAGGGAAATACAAACTGGTGTAGATATTGTTGATGCAGTAAAATGTATGAAAATAAACGCAGCAATTGTCTCAGTGAGAAAAACTAGCTATCATTGTGACGCCATATTTGAATGGTACGTTAGCGTTCGCTTAGCATGCAAATACCGTTAATCTGGAATATAGGAATAGTCAAAACCCATCCAATCAAACTGAGCGGAATTAGTCTAGGGAGAATTTATTTTGAATCGGAAAAGGAAAAGATTATGTTATTTCTATGAGTTTATGATCCAGTTATGGAGGGTGCAAGCACAATATATGTATGTGTATATTTCCTCCTGGTGTTGACTGGGGGCAGTAGGGGGACTTGATATTTAGAGGGGAAAAATAGGAACTACCTTCTCTAAATGTGGCTGTGATTGTCATGCTTCTCCTAGGATGAAATGTAGGATTTTATTATAATAACTAAATGTTTATAAAATTTTGTTCTAAAGTTATACAAGATAGTGGTTAATAGTCTTGACATAAAAAAAAATGTTGTGCAAACCTATGGTACTTTGGTCCAGAGGGAAATTTCTGCAATCAAAATATTATATATGGAGATGATTGAACCCATTAAACAATTAATTTATGAAATTGAAATTATTAAATTATTGAACCTATTAAACCATTAATTCATGGAACTGAACTGAACTTTAAATCATTGAATCCATTTAACCATCAATTAAATTTGTGAATTCCTAAACCCATTAAACTGTAGCTTGATGGATCTTCGTATTCATTGAACTATAACTGAATACATTGGGTAGGCAATCCCCAATTTGGAAGCTTTGGGAAATGTGGTGTCAACGCTTCATTGTCATTACTTTAAACTCGGACACTCTTGGGCAAAGTGTTGTAGGAATCTGCCATAATTTTTAATAAGGATCGTTTTCTGGAGAGTTTAGTAAAATAACTAAATTGACTTTTCCAGATGATTTCTTTTGTTTTGATGTAGAGAAAAAATTGTGAACCCTATAACATCCAAATTAAACCATTTCTTTTAATTGTTTGCAGTATTTCCAGTAAAATCAATAAATACAAAAAACAAATTTTATTAGCTTAATCAAATATGTTTCTCAGAGGTTAGTTTTTTTTTTTTTTTTTTTTTTTTTTTTTTAACTCATAAGGTAAGGATCACGTTTGAAGTTTTGCTCGGCTTTTAAAATTTTGAATCATGGTAGCAAAATAATAAGACCGTTTTATCTTAAACTAATCATGTTTGGGCTTTAAACTTTCTAATGTTTGGTTGCTAGAGTTATTGGTGATAGGGGGCCAGAACCTTTTTTTATCAAGGCCTGATGGCTAACCCTGGTTAGCCTCTGTTATGAGTATAGTTTCACTTTCAGAGGAGAAAAGGTTTACACCATTACTTACCTCTTCCCACCTGGTCTATAAATGGATTGAGAAGCCCATTTTATTCTGGGTGCTGGCCTGCCACTATGTAGGTTTATTTTTACTCCTTTTTTTATTAGTTAGTTCCTAATTGCCCCGTCTTATTTAATATTAAACACTGTCCTCTATTAATAGAGGGGTGTCCCCATTGCAAGCTGAGGAATGTACTGGGTGTCCTGAGACAGCACACTATGTTTTGGAATAATTGGTTTCCAATGAGAATTATTCATCATGTTAGTTTTTTGTTGTAGTTTGCAATTCTGCACGCCTGTGGAACTCTGTTCCGTCTGCCTGCTTCCCACCTGACTACAACTTGGATGTGTTCAAGTCCAATGTTAACAAATTCCTAATGAACCGCCCCCTTAAGTAAACACTTCATCAAATCTTCACACTAACGTAATGTACTTGCAATAACCCTTATCCTTGAGTGGCTTCCGGGCATTGATAAGTGGTGACCACTGTAAAAAAAAAAAAAAAAAAAAATGTGCCAACCAGCAAAATCTATAGCTCGCCTATGAATATCTTACTTTCCACTGAGGATAAGAGCCATTCTTTGAAATTCCATGGAATAAGAGAAATTTTTAAGTTTCTAATTTGTATTCCTTGTTGAATAATAAAATCGTTGTTGAATTTCTTATATGTCTCCTCTTTTTGTGTCCCTCGTTATATTGCCATGTTCATATTAATTTTCTTTATTGTGATTTCTGTAACCTCGATTTAGCGCTGTTGAGTGAGGTTCGAAACCAGTAAGCGATTTCATATTTTATTTGTTTAATTCGTTATGTTTAACAGATTTGATCTGTATGTAGCCATTTTAAAATTCTGTCTCTCCCCTAAAAATCTCATATTAGAATAAAACTATGAATTAGAACCCACAGAGTTTTACTATTACTTGTTTTTCCTCATGCATACTGGATAATGTCACTAAAAGATGACATCACCCATTATATCAAAGAGAGAGTGAGGAGACATATTCTTTATTTAGACGATCATGAGTCCCAAATGTCTGCACTCTTTTTATTATATTTTCTAACTTTTTAGACAAAAATTCTAAAAATCATTTGTAATTTACACACTGCTGGATTATTGACCTATTCAGTCTGTTTTGTTTTATTTAGTCTTGTTTCGTTGTTAATAGCTCGAAAAGACATTAAGCTGAACTTAAAAAAAATATTGTATGGCAATAGAACATATATAGATATTTATAAAGAAAATTTAAACATATCCTGGGCAGCACCAGGTAAGAACAGCTAGTATACATATAAAAAGATATACACAACTTTTATTATGATGATGAATATCAGAAAACGGACATGATCTCTAGAGAATGGTTTACTTATGAATAAATGACTTTTTAAAATAAACAAGAAAATAAAAATCTTTTATTATATAGAAAAGATAAAGGTAATAAATTTAAGAGAATGAATTGTTTTTTTGTTTGTTTTTTTTTTTTTTTGCAAACAATTCGCACAGACAATACAAACATTTTTTCTTTTTTCTTCAGTGTTCACCGAATATGAAATTATGTCTTGCCTAGGGTTTCATATTTTGACACAATATTTATGAAATTTTTTAAATCGTAGAACATGTTTTTATAGGAAAAGTCAAATTTCATAAGATGTTTCCAAATTACCGACAATCTGCCAAAGGTTTCTTTCATAATATTGCGTTCATAGCCATTTTGCATGGCCAGTGACACTTTTTCGATCAAAATCTATATACATGCTAGAGTTTGGTTGAAAACTTATTGGTACTTTTTAAATTGATATATGCCAGAGTTTGGTGGAAATCTTACTGGTACTTTCTGAATATATACAAGCCAGAGTTTGGTAGAAATTTTACTGATACTTTCTGAATTTATATAAACCAGAGTTTGGTTGAAATCTTTGATACTTTCTGAATTTGAGACAAACACTGTTTGATTAGTAGCTGTTGTAGAATGAAGATATTTTGATAAAAAATTTTCTAATTTAAAATTGAACTTCTGTTACATAGTGTAGATAACAAAATGTCTTGATCTGATGCTGTCTCCTCGCCTTGTCTCTTAAAATGGCAATGTCATCTTTCTTTGTGTCTTGTGGTACAAGGCGGCCATCTTAAATACATCAGAGAGTCTGCATAACTCATTCCATTTATAAAAAGGACCCACATGCATGAATTCACACACAATGTGATAAAGAAAACAAAATGCATATTTGTTAAGGTTTACAGATTTATTGGCATCATATTGTCATGGCCAGGGTTGTACTCGGTAATCTGCTGACATTAAAGGACCATCAATCCCACATATCTCATGTTGTCTTGTCTGGGTGAGGGATGATCAACATGAGCTCAAACATCTGCCTTAGAGGCTATTGTTGGAAAACGAACTGGCCGTGACCTCCTCCTCTTCTTCCTCCCCCTGTAACGCCACTTTCAAAATCTTCCCCTCTCTTTGTCTACAATACTCATGAAGAGAAAAAATGATTCCGGGGGGGGGGAGTAGACTTCTAGGTGTGCGAACTGAACTAATTTTTCTAAGTGGGTTTTCAATCTGGTCTGAAGAAAAGAAAGTAGATATTCTATTTATAAATTGAATAAAATATCGAAACAAGCAAAAGAGTAACAACTCAATTACAATCCTAAATATGAGAGGAGACGTGAAGCATTTAAAAAGTTACTATTATAAGAACCAGAATAAGACGAACGATAGAAATGTTTGTGTGAAATAATAGTAATTAATCCATTCAGTTTTTCAACTTGAAACAAAAGAAAAAAAAACGTCTCTCTAAAAACAACTAAATACCATATATTTTCCACAAATATAGACTTTTTTTTGTCTTTTAAAAATAGTTTATTCATCAATTTTTCTTTTCTTTTAATTGTACAGTTTATTTTCATACTGTTTTTTTTTTTTAATTTTCTTTTTTTTTTCTTAATTTTTTTTTTTTTTTTAACTTGTCAGATTTATTTTTTTTCATGTGTCAAGATGCTGAAAATTCTTGTTTTGGCTAAAACTAAATTCTCTCTCACTCCCAGTTGCTGTTATTGATTTAAACCTAAAACCCCTCCCCGCTTCCTTCTGCCCACCATTCGTGACCTCTTCAGAGGAACTTGCACAATCGGTTATTAAGTGACCCTCACTAATTAGCTGAATTCGTTGCACTCTGACTTTGCCATTATTTGGAATTCACTCCAGTTTTTATAGACAAATACAAAAAAAAAAAAAAGAAAAAGAAATTGTTTCATCCAGTAAAAAAAAAAAAAAAATAAACACGAACGAGCTTAAAGATGCATCCATTCATTATGCACATCTAAAATGTGATATTAAACTTACGCGTGACAGACCAAAGATGACGCTATTTTCAGCATAAGCTTGATAGAGCAAAGCCATTTTAAACTTGAGCATGACAGACTAACAAAGACTCTTTTAGAGATGCTTGGATGCATCTGGCATGAAACGAGTCGTTTCAGTTTCTGTGTTGATTGATGAAAATCCTCTTCCAAATTTGAATGTTATTTTCTTTACGAACGAAGCTTCTAATCGAAATGCACGGTCGTATCAACAAATTTGTTTAATGAGAACTATGCCCTCAGATCAAAGTAAAAAAAATACAAAATAATATTGAAATTATTTACCTTTCTCCTATGATGGGATGATGTAGGACAACGATCACAAAAGTGGGAGTTTAAAAGCTAGCACTCTAGAGGAAGAGCACTTTGACCTGCAAAAAATGCCTGGGCGACCCCAGTTGGGGTACCTCGGGCGATTAGCAGTAAATTAACCTCTTCTGAAAGGAAGAAGGTAAAGCCTGGGAGAGTGAACTTCCTAAAACTGCACAGGACCATAGGCGTACCTCAGTCAACAGGAAACAATCCATCTCAAATGATGACCAACACTCAGCATTAATGCCGAGAAAAATTCCAGGTGTAGTGAGAAGTCACCGTTGAGTTCTGGTAAAAAAAAAAAAAGCATATATAAATACACAAACATTAGCGAGAAAATTCATATGGCTTGTTGTATATACTTGGCTGTTTTCTGCTTTTTGAATTGTAATTTTTTTTCTGTCCTAGGCATATAAGTTGTCAAAAACTCGTCCGTTATGTACATTTGATTATTTTTAAGAGTTGAACGAGTTAAAATTTTTAAATTCTTTTAAAGAGAATAAGGACTGCAAAACACACAAAAAAATCTTGCTTCACAGCGAGCTATCAACGTAATTTTATTTTCGATAAATGTAATGTTAAATAAAATTAATTTACAATGGATCTTATATAAAATTACTTAATAATGAATATAAAATTAATGAATTCGCTTTCTTTTTGCCATTTTTTTTAAAGATTTATTATTGTTATATATAAAAGTGAAAATGTGTGTGTGTGTGTGTGTGTACATTTCCCTACACAATAACTCTGTCAATTTTCTGTCTAGAGACTCGAGATTTGACATAAGGGTTATTGAGATTTGGGAAAATCTTTTTAATCAGTTTTCGGCCAGAAATGTGGTTTTCAAGGGGTTAAAATTCAACGGTTTGACCTTTGAAAACTCTACCAAACTCCTCCACCAATTTTGGGTATAAACACTTAAAATTTTAAATGTATTTTACTTGGACATGGATCAAACTTTTTAATTTATTTTAGCTCCCCAAAATAAATATAAAAGGGTTAAAATTGGGGTCAGAGTTTTAAAAAAAAATGACCTCTGCGGTCTCTAACAAATTACTCAGCCAATTTCTGGTCAAAACATTTGAAATTTTACATAAAGAGTATTCAGAGATAGGATAAGCTTTTTAATCGAATTGGGTCGAAAATTTGAGCTGCCAAGGGATCAAAGTAAAAAGATTTTACCTCTGCAGTGTCTAGCAAACTATTCAGCCAATTTTGGGTCTAAGCATTTAAAATTGATACATAACGGGTATTCAGACATGTGGCAAGCATTTTAATCGGTTTTCGGGCGAAAATTTGGCTGCCAAAAGATCAAAGTTGAAAGAGTTGATTTTTGCAGATTCTACCAAATTTCTCTGCCAACTTTGGGTATGAAGACTTTAAATTTTAGATGTAGGAAACTTGGACATGGGTAAAACTTATTTATTTTGAGACCAAATTAATAAATATTAAGGGGTCCAAATTGAGGTCCAAGTTATAAAAAATTGACCTCGGTGGTCTCTACAAAATTACTCAGACAATTTTTGGTCTAAACATTTGAAATCTTATATAAAATGCATTACATGTAAGGCAAGTTATGAACAGTACATAGGACTCGAGCAGAGCCGGGCTGAACTGCTAGTATATATATATATATATATAAAATTGTTAAAACCTCTTAACATTTTGAACATAAACTTGCATAAATATATATTTTTTGAAATGACATCACCTGATATACTGTGATAAGTATATTTCATTTTGAGAAAAAGGGGGACAAAATAGTATTGTGTCCATCTGCATCCATGCTTGGCACCCATAAAAACATTTTATTTTATTGTTTTTATTGTTTGAAAGTTATATAAATTTAAAAATAAAAATGTTAAAGAGTGGGAGGGTTCATTACTGATTTTCCAATTCTACCCAATCGCTAATAAATACGTTTCAACTGCGAATTTAGAACAACAATTAATATCTTACTTTCCTGATTGCTGGAAAATTGCTTCTGTCGTACCAGTTCACAAAAATTCCAGCAAAAGAACTGACCCATTAAATTATCGCCCAATTAACCTCATCCCTCTCTTTATCAAAATCTTTGAGCCCTTAATCAAGCATTAGTTCACTGCCTCAGAAAATAAATTTCTTTCTGGCCAATAGTATAGATTCAGCCAATTCAGTTTTACTGCAGATATCCGAACTGTAATCGCTGAAAGTATATATCATGTACTAGACAAAATGAGGTTAGGGTAGTAGTCTTAGATATATCTAAGGCCTTTGACAGGGTATGGTGTGATGGTATTATTAGACGAATACTTAACATAATCAAATCCTTCTCAAATAAGTGAAAAATTTAGGTTGACCTCATGGTCGTACATCAGAACAGCATATAATTGTGGGTGTACTTCAGGGATCGATTCTTGGACCTTTATTATTTTTCTCATTCATAAATAACCTCCCTGATAAAATTGTCTCTGAGATAGGTAAATTTGCTGATGACATCACACTGTATATAAGACATGGGGGGGGGGAATTAATGAACACCTATCTATGGAAATGACTGAAACCTTACAGGAAGACCAGTTTGTAGTGGAATGGAGACAAAAATGGATGGTAGCATTCAATGCTGCCGAGACTAAGCTTCTTTCATTTAATAATTACAAGAAACCTTCTTAACCACTGATAGCCATAATAGCTAATGACGCACGACTTGAAAACTCTTTGCTCAAACTCCTCAGCTTAATGTTCACACGGGACATAAATTGGAACAAATATATCGAAGACTGCTGTGAAGAAGGTGGGCTCTCTCTATCATGCTAGAAAATTATTTGTGCCTGAAAGTATCCTGTACCTCTACAAGGCCACCATTCGCCCATGCAGTATTGCTGTCATATTTAGGCGGGTGCAACTTCTACTAGTCTCTCACTCCTAGACAGAGTTCAAGAAAGAGTAGCCAACTTGATAGGTCCCACACTATCAACCATACTCTAACCTCTGTCCCATCAACGAAATATTGCATCTCTGTGCCTATTTTTCAGGTATTTTAATGGAAGGAGCTCTGACGAACTCCAGCCCCTTTTACTTCCTCGACCTAAATACTCTTTACTAACTCAACAAGCAGCAAAATCCCACCACTTTACTGCAGAGATCCATAGGTGCTGGAAGACCGTCTTCTCAAATAGTTTCTTCCTTTGAACTGCTAGACTTTGGAATTCCCTCCCGAGTCCCTATTTCCCTGACTGTATTAACATGCAGAAATTCATGTGTAATGTGAATAGACATCTTGCTGTTCAACTCCCTACATAGTATTCTTGCAAATTTTTCCCCAAATATTAGCATCTTACATCCAAGTGGCACTGTGCCTTGTTTGGGGTGAAAAAGCAGTAAACGTGACGTAGGTAGGAGGGTGTTTGTAAAAGAGACATCTCTAAAAGTAAGAATGGAATTAAAAATGGACATCAGATTTTTCAGTTTCTTCTAACTTTATGCTACAAAATACTAAATATCTTTTACTTATATGAGCGCCAATATTTGTAAAGTTGAGTACTATTATTATAGTATTCTTTACAAAACTTTGTCTTCTTAAGCGATAATAAGAAACTATTTACTTGTTTGTCATCATGTCTGATAAATAAAATATATATGTAGAATCGTGGTGGTGGGAGAGGGGATCTGATGTGAAAATCTAAAGCTGGCTACATTCATCTGTGTCGCCTTTAACAACAAAAGAGACTGAAGGTAGACATCATGATGATGATGATGATGATGATGATGATGATGATGATGCACCTGCCACAGTTGAAAGAAAGGGAGATGTTGTAGAGTAATGCGAGAAAATCTTTTTTGTTCATCTCAAAGAATGTCAGAATGTTTTACAAATGATTTCTCTCGAAAGATCATAATGCACCAATATTAAAAACGTTCCGAATTGTGTATACATTTTTTTTACACAGTAAGATTCCATTTTAACTATTTGTACTGAACAGTAAGACACCATCGTACATTGAAGACTGCATATCTAATATATAAAATTATCTTGTAGGATTTTCAGTGTTTGTCATAGTGAGCAATTAATCTGCTAAGTTAATATTTGATTCTAATTATCCTATTTTTTCTCTTAAACAGCAATTTATTTCTTTTATTTAAATTGTACTTCGCTTCAGTATTTTTTTCACATAATAAAGTGGTGATATTAGATCAGGCTGTATGAAGATATCGGCTTCCTGACCTAAAATGCACCAAACGTTTTTAATATTTGAATCTAATTATCCTATTTCCCCCCCCCTTTTAATACAGTTTATTTTGCTTCAGTTCCTTTCACATAATAAACTGGTGCTACCAGATGAGGCTGTGTGAAGATATCGGTTTCCTGACATAAAATCCACCAAACATTGATGGTTTTTTTTTTTCGTTTCTAGTTGCAATCTCATTCTGCAAAGAGAAAAAATAAAAACAAACGAAGGAGACACCAGAAATATTTTTTAGGAATGAACAATCTGAAACGTAACCAATGTTAGCAAAATGAGCACATTCAATATTAAATAACCCAAAAAGGTTGATATGTTGCAAATAAGCAAATCACATAATATTTACTGCGAATCAAAGAAGGCATTTTTCAGTAATAATTTTTCACTAATAAGCTGCTTGCTTTCTTAATAAAAAAAAAAGTAAGGTGAGTTCCCTCTATCGAACGAGTAGACTACTCACACCTGAGAGTATACTATAAGGCCACCATTCACCCATGCATGGAGTGTTGTTGCAACATCTAATTAGCCTCAAGTTTGTTGCCAAGGTCGCTGGAAAGATGGTGGGATCCTTCTACCGCTCCAGAAGATATCTCACTAATGATGCAATTCTCTATCTATATAAAAGCCAAGTATGTCCAAGGATGGAATACTGCTGCCATATCTGGGCAGGAGCTGCTAAAAACAGCCTATCCTGCCTTGACAGAGTACAAAATAGACTTTGTGGCTTAGTGGGGGATGCCTTTTTCTCTACCCTGCAACCTCTCCCACAGAAGAGACGTTGCGAGCCTATCCTTGTTTTATCGTTATTTCCATGGCAGGTGCTCGTCTGAACTCCAATCTCTTGTCCCCCCTCGCCAATCTTTCACGGAAAACACCCGTCTAGCTGAATCCACTGTGAAAAATTTTCCCCACTCTTTATCTGTGCCTAAAGCAAAATGTGGATTCCATGAACAAGCTTCTTTCTTAGAACTGCACGCCTGTGGAACTCTGTTCCGTCTGCCTGCTTCCCACCTGACTACAACTTGGATGTCTTCAAGTCCAATGTTAACAAATTCCTGATGTACCGCCCTCTTAAGTAAACACTTCATCAGATCTCAACACTAAAGTAATGTACTTGCAATAACCCTTATCCCTGAGTGGCTTCCGGGCCTTGATAAGTGGTGACCACTGTGTAAAAAAAGATAAAAAAAAAAAAAAAAAAAAAAAACATCTGGGCTGGTTCATCTACTACTAACCTCTCCATCTTGGAGAGTGTCCAAAAAAAGTTTTCAATCTAATATATCCCACTTTGTCAATTAAGCTCCAGCCCCTGTCCCCTCGCTGCAGTATTGCATCTCTGTGCCTGTTTTAAAGATATTTTAGTAGAATGCGCTCTGATGAACTCGTTGCACCTGTGCCTCCTCGACGACAAACCCGCTTGGCAACAAAATCTCACCCCTTCACTGTTGAGGTTCCTAAATGCCAGAAAGCTTTCTACTCTAATAGCTTCTTCCCCAGACTTTGGAATTCCTTGTCTGCTACCTGCTTCCCTGACTGTATTGATATGCAGAATTTTAAATGTAATGTAAACCAACATCTTGTTAATCTTACCTAAGCATGATCCCAAATAATAGCTTCTTACGTCCAAGTGGTAATATGCTTTGTAAGGGGTGAACGAGAGAAAAAATCAGTTTTGTCTAGTTTTTGTAAGACTAAAATTTCCTTTTATGTATTTTTATTTACTGATAAGAGTATGTGTAAGCCGAAGTCTATATATTAAGACCTGTAGTAAGACCTACCGCAATCTGAAAGAACTGAAAAATCATTTCCTAGTGCACAAAATCTGAGAAATCTCTGAAGATTGGTCAAATTCGACAGTAGTCATCCTCTATATATTGATACGAGAAAGGGAAACAGTTGTCTGGGCAATTCAGCTATACAATTTAACAAACATCCGACAGATACGTGTAACATAGAAACGTCATCAAAGTCTTATATACTTGTCTATATAAGGAGATATATTCGTGTTTCTATATCTAAATCGATACGTATTATATAGCGTCTATATAAATGGACTCTCCCGTCGATTTCGATGTATGAGGTTCCGCCACAACAACTAAGTTGTTTGGAAATCCACGCAGATGATTTGTTTATAGTGGTGAAGGCTTTGTGTAGAACCAACCACACTTTTGGTATTATTGCTAATTTTTGTTAGTGCAGATGACTACCACAAGACAGCATACAGTAGACCGCAGGTTTTTACACACACACACACACACACATATATATATATATATATATATATATATATATATATATAAAAGCAGTAAAAACTTCGTTTCATAAAGATATTTTTATTATAAAAGTTCAAATAGACTATTTTTCATTTTCTTTAGTTTCAATCAATCGTTTCTTAATCTGACAGGCCTGTAGAACAGTCGGGACTTTACTTGAAACCCCCCTGACTTATTAAATTTAATTATTTTTAGTGTTCAAGCATTTATATCGGCGAGAAGCAGTCACCTGATGACGTCCTACGAGCACAAATTTGGAATAGGGGTTTCAGCAACCGTCGGGGGACTTTGCTTGAAGAAAGCCACATAGTCAGAAAATACTTTTTTTTTTTCCTTTTTTTTTTATAATGAGACGAAATCAACTATGGCATATCTTTTTCTGGGTTCCGTGAAGATCATGCTTGGTGCTGGGATGAAATACGTTTTGAAATCGAAATTCTGGTTGCTGAATTTTAATGCCAGGTACACATTCCCACATCCTGCCGTTCAAATGAGGATTAAATAGTCAAAGGTCAACGATCATGATGTATCGAATGCTGCCTTGAACTGTTTATATGTATAAATATGTCTGTAATCTTCTATAATATAAATCTCACCTGTTTAAATGTATGTATGTCTAGCTAAAACTTTCGACAAAGGCGACGGATTTTTCACGAGATTGGAATTATTTTGAAGCTTGATCCTTCGGACGACAAATTCGAAAAATTGCCCACAAACAATGACTTCACTCTCAACTGAGCTTTTTTCTACAAAGAGGGGTCGCTTTTTTCGCAGATATTTTTGAAAGTAATTGCCTCTTTTCGATTATCTGGCCTTAATTTAAACCTACATCCGGTTTGGTGATGAGGGCAACAGCAAAGACGTCCTCTTTTTTATTTTCACTTTCTTTTCCACCTTCGCGTCACGGGTTCGAGCCTGCCTGCCTACTACAACTTTTTTTTTTTGCTCAACAAACACCTACAAAGATTCGGGCAACGCCAGGCACCCAGGCTAATATATATGCCTTAAGTGAGAAATATTTTTGAATGGTAAAATGCAATTTTAAAACATTGTGTCCATGTACGCAATGCATTATTCAAAGATCCAGATAATAAAACTGGGACAATATTCCCAAATTCCTGATAGACAAAGACATAAAAAAATCCACCACATAGAATTAAGGCTTATATTAATGGTTCTAAGATGTGTCCCGTACACCACCAAGTAAACTTGTATCCTACAGGGCATAGCATCATCAAATAAGTATCTGAAAGCTAAATCCGAAATCTTCAAGCGATGCGTGCACTAGAAGAGATATACTTACTTGCTTCATAGAGCAGAAAGAACAATATCCAATTACACAGCCACCTTGATCAAAATAATTAATGAAAAAAGGAAGGGGGAGGAGGCGTAGAAGTTCACCTCTGAATGACACATCTTAATGCTGACTGACCTCAAAGTAAAATCTGTACCTAACTAAGGTCACCAGCTTTAGTGGGTATCCATGCGTGCGCACACAAATACGTGTGTGTGTAGTTAAATACTTACATGAATGCTCATATATATATATATATATATGTATATATATATATAGTGTGTGGTTTAAATGCATACAGATGTATGTGTTTATATGTGTATATATATATATATTAAGTAATGTGATTGATAATTTAAAATTTAAAAATCAAATTATAATTAAATTAAAAATCCCTTTCATAAGAAGGAACAACAACAAAATCAATTATCTGTACGATCGTTTCGGAAAACAATGCTTTTTATTGTGGTAGACATCAAGTTACGGACAATAATTATTACATATAGTTTTTTAATCAGCAAGGTCTCCTCGTCAGCAAATTTTGAAGGGTTTTTATTAAATTTAAAAGACACCATAAATAAACCTAGCATTAAAAGTAAGGCAGATGTATCTTTTAATTTTTCGCCTTTTAAAATCAGGAACTATGGTTAAAATACTCATTTAGATGTGTTCATCTTTTTTACAACGAGCACTTTCTCTTTCCTGTATTTTAATGAACCTAGTAATTTCACTGTTACATTGAAATACACTCAACTCTTTAGACTGTTGTTCTAATCTCCTTATATATATATATATATATATATATATATATGTATATATATATATATATATATATATATATAAACAAATTCACATGGTCGTGACACCGAACATACTAATATTTTGGACAAATGGTCGGTTAAGACCAGAAGTCCTCATCAGGTGACTTAATAAATGGTTTCTTTCCACAAAAGAAACTTGTCCTCAAACCTGGTATTATGCCATATATATATATATATATATATATATATATATATATATATATATATATATATATATATATATACCCACATACCTATGTAAGATTAGTGAGAGAGAAACCCAGCAGTGTTCAATTATAAAGAAAATATCAAAATAAAAGCGTAAAGAAAGGCGACCAGATTTGGGTCCCCTATGTCGAACTTTCTTTAGCCTCTGTTTATATCGAGCTCCTTGAAAATCACTCAAACTTGTAACAAAAATATGAATAAATATACGCATATATCATTTTTGTGTGTGGATGCAAGGGTATACAATGTATACTATACATGTGCGTGCAAATATGTTTGTAAGTTCTCAGAAATCATGCGACTCCCTTTCTGACCACTCTCTATGGAATACATAGTGTTCAAGATTCTCCACTAATGCGGATAATTGTGTGTGCATAATTAACTGATTACCGTATATCAGTTTCGATAACTGTTTTGCAGATTTCAGTTGTTTTTGATTTGATGGTATTGAATTTACGTAAGATTGTGTAAGAATTTCATGAATATATATATACGAGCGTCGTTCCAAAAGTGATGCCTCCTGTTTTTAACTTCAAAAAAAAAGTTGAAGACGGACATAGTACCATTAAAACGAACGACCTTTTGTGTTTCAGAATTTATTTTTCTACATAGTCACCACCATTCTCGATGCACTTTTGCCAGCGATGAAGTAGTGGCTGTGCATGGGCGTCAGAAGCACGCGTTGTCACTCACACCTCTGTTGCCATTCTGGAATCAATGAATCCATCTCGTAATTGTGCTGATACCAACTGTATTGGCTTTGTAAACTTTCAACTGGCGTTGGTGAATGTTGATCGGTTTAATTTTTTTCTGCTTGGATGAATTCAATGGCTCATCTCTGCTTCTGACGAACATCTATGACAGGAGAAGTTGCTTTCTTAGTCTAACACCGTCAATACCTGACAGAGAGATGAAACTTTCAAGTCATGAGTGCAATGCCATTTATAATTCCCTCTGATCCATTCGGGGGTAATAAAAATAGGAGGCATTACTTTTGGAATGCACCTCGTGTGTGTGTGCATAGATGTATATATATATATATATATATATATATATATATATATATATATATATATAGTAGATTTTTTTTGTTAAAAGTTAGCAAAAGTTATAGGATGAGTGCTCTATGCAAAATTGGTTAAATTTGTACTCAAGTTTGCATTAAATACTGATTCGTATTAATCCCAACTGTGCATTAAAATGATACCATAATATTTAGTTCGATGCACCTTATAATAAATGTCCCTAACATATTTAAGTGAGATCGACCCAGTAGTTTTTGAGAAAATTGGAAACAATATAATATAGGTGATATATATATATATATATATATATATATATATATATAACTATTTTAAAGATAAATTTTTCTGTAAATATTGTTAGTATTTTAAGCTACACAGAATTTTCTGTTTTATATCCTCATGAGAATTCATCAGGCTATTGCATAGAATTGATGTTGCTTCTTTATATATTCCCGTGGTACTGGGTTTACTAGTCAGCAATTCAGATTCTTAGCCATTCACACACCTATTTATTCTAGCCAATGAGTGTGAACACCTGCTTCTTTGTTGCTTTGGGAAGATTTTTTCATTTCTTTGTGATCGAAAATGACCTATTTTTAATTTGGATGTTTATTTACATTTGTTAAATTAGAATATTAGTTTGTGTTTGTTTACTAATTAGTATTATAATTTTTGTTATATTTGTTATTGGTAGTAGTTAATTTTTTTTCATTATCCTAAAGTAAAGTTTATTTTATGTATACATACGTTTGCTATCTTACTCCTGAAGTTTAATAAATTTTCACGTTCTTTAAAGTGTAGTATAGTTAATTTTTGACTCAAACATAGTCTACACGGGTCGTCTAAGTTTCTACATGTGCTGGCTTGCCGTACTATTTTCCACTCTACTGATGATTTGAGATATATATTGTGTCTTGTGAGTGTATATATATAATTTGTAATCAATCCCAGAACCACCAATATATTTACATAACATTATTTTATTGATTGAGTTAACAAAACACACATACACACATAGGCATGTGTTTTGCTAACTCTAAAACTCATCAGTGCAACTAGACAAAATAAGATTCGAAACCAGAACTTCTGTGGTTGACATCCAGTTCTCTACCGACTGATCAAATGAAATTGCTAATATCAGTGAAGGAAATTATATCCTGTTTTAATGAAGCTATAAATGTATTGTTTTTTTTTTTTGTTTGTTTTGTTTTTTTACTGATAACTGAAAGTATTCTTTTTACGGAAGAATATTACTCTCACGTTAAATGGAGGCCATCATTTTCTCTATTCAATGTTTTTTTAATTACCGCTATATAAGAACTTGAATAAGTCTAGCAAAATATAAATTGTTGTTCAACTTTGTCCAACAAAACGTCTCATTCAACCGAACTATAGAGAGCAAAGTTTGTTTTTCTTTGCCAAACGCCATAAATCTTTGCAACTAATGATTGACCTTTTTGAAACGCAACAAATCAAGTGGAATTATCCTCGTAACGTTTGAAGACGTTGTCTTTGTGTCTAATTTGCTTTGTGCTTTCGTTAGTTTATTGTGGCATCGGGTCATCATCAATTGGCCTCATTGCATCTTCGATAGTTGATCAGTCGTGATCACAGATTCCATAGCAGATTTATGCCTCATCTTGGACATCGTGATAGATCTTATGACTCTCTTGCCTGTCGAGAACCATGTGTTCTAAATTGGCAAAACAACTGACGGAGTGGGGGTTGGGCGAAGTGATTGCGTTGGGAGGGAAGGCGGTGCTTTTGTTTTCACAGCTAAATTACGAATTCTAGGAAAGGCCCGGTGCCATAGAAAGAATCTTGATTTCGTGCCAAAATCTCGACACGTCTCATTACGGAAAATGTTCAATCCTCGACGTTGTTTCGTTCAAATTGTCTCTCGCTTTACATTCAAACTGATTAACACTTAAGTACTCAGCTTCGTTCGATCAATAAGCAATTTACATTTTTAGAAAAATAATCTGAACGCTTTCTAGATATATTTCTATTATTATACTAAAGCTTAGTGAACATATGTTTCCCTAAGGACTTTGTTTTCATATATATTTTACTCAAAGGAAAAACAAAGTAAACACAGGATGAGATCATCGCAAACGAGAGTTTAACCGGTTTCGTTCAAATCGACAAACGTCTGCAAGAAAAATGAAGATTTTAATTTTATTGAAACAATCACAAGTGCACAGTGGATAAAGGCGTTTCCAGTTCTAGGTTAGCATTGTGCGAAGATAGTGGTTTCAAACCTCCTCAAAGAAGGCCAGAGGATTAGTTGGCAAAAACGTGGGGAGACAATAATTATGGAAGGCAGTAATCACTGAGGATACAGTTAGAAGATTCAGCATTCCTATCCCGTCGCAGTTAACCATGTGAGGAATACCAGAAGATGAGTTGACCAAAACGTGGTGAAACAACAACAACAACAACAACAACAAATATCAAGATGAGGATAACAGTTAGCAAATAAATTAAGTAAATATCAAAAGCATAGGAAAAAAAAGAGATGTTTTGGACAGTGCATAACTATATATTTATAAAAAGATTGAGATTAGCAACATCACGTCTGTGATGACTTAAATGTCATCAGTGGTTGACTGATGAAACTATCTCCTTCCTAGACACCTGTACTGAGTTTGTTTGTAACCAAGCACTCTCTGATTCATACCATGTTCACTTCCTGCATTCTTTTAGCATTTTGCTCAATGAGGATGGCCGTCACCATTGCAGGCGCTGCCGAGCTAGTCCATTTCGGTATCAACTGCACTACATCCTTCAGGTCTCATTTTTTTTTTTAAACAAATCGATATTAAATCCTTTGATATGTTCGCTGTTCCTTTCCGCATATTATTCAGCTATTTATTTTTTTTCAAAAACAATGTCTGGAATTACTTCGGTGACCATTATATTTTTCCTACCTTCGTTTTGACCGCAAATGCATATCCAAGTGTTAATGAAGTCATTAATTCTGCACCTTTAGAAATGAAATTTCTGTAAATATATTTAAAATTATTCTTACACCATCAGAATATGTGAAACCTTTTTTTTTCTTTATTTTAGTGACCTAATGAACCTTGTTCTCTCTCTCCTTATTTAAGTAACGTGGTGAACCCTCCCCCTCTCTCCTTATTTAAGTGATATTATGAACCCTTCTCCTCACTCTCATTTTAAGTAAGGTAATTGACTTCCCCCCCTTCTATTTTTATTCAAATGACATTAGTAATGACTCCCCTCCCCTGTAAAATTGTTTCTCAATTAGTTTGAAGCAGAATAACATTCTTATCAATTTCATGTTTGAAAAATAAATGAGAACAAAACAGCCAAAAAAAAAATGCTTTTGACAGGAAAGTAATGAGATGTTTTGGCTAAAAAAAATGTGATGTATTTTAAAAAAAGTAATTAAGTACGTAAATTATTTGCGTCTGGAAAATATGAATCAATTTCTTAATCTTTTAAAAAAACATTTTTATTGTATCATATTGCATTTGAAAAATAAAGTAGTTGACTTAAGCGCATTCTTTCGCTATTAGCTTTGTAAGTATGGTATTTTGTATGCGTTTCTATATTTTCATGTGCATAATTCCGCTTGTAAATTGTATTTTGGAATACAGCTGCTAGTCATAAGGGTGGCTAATGTAGCCTATATTTAGTTTACTATGCAAAGAGGGGGTGAAAATCCACCATGAAAATTCAGATACCTACAATTATTTTGAAATTTTAACACTAGACAAACATGAATTAACAGTATTTCCCAAATCTCAGTTTCATTAGTGCATTTTAATTAAGGGTATACACACTACTTCGCATTTAAAAATTAAAATTTTTCAGACTTCAAGTAAATTTGATCCATAATTATAAGCTACCAATTATGGAAGACTCTTTGAATTTCATTTTCACCAGACATTTTAACCCTGCATTAGTCATGGTTAGTTCCAGGAGGTGTTTATACATCCCAATACGAAAATGTTTCTAGTATTATTTTGTAAAATATAGTTATTCTTCTGGTTCATGATATATCTTCAGCCCCGTTGAACAGTTAGAATCACTTATATCTTGTTGATATTAATATATAAAATAATACAATAAAATAAATGATAAAACAAAAAATTTTTTTTTTAATTTTAGTATAATTGTTGCATGCTGGGTGTTATTTTTGAAGTACCAAATATGAGAGTATGTTTCACTGTTCTTATTTAGATGACGACTTATATATTTGTTGTTGTTGATGTTATGTTCGTCTTAGTAGTATCTTAGAGGTCCATGTTGTGTGATCATGTTGTTGGATGTTAGATATTATATATTCATTGTGAGTGTACATATTGTCTTAAGATGTTCATGTTTGTAAGAGATAACATATTGGAGACATAAACAGTTGTACATATAATATAAACACGTTACCCTTCTCATTGTAATGATGAACACAGAAAGACGGCAGTTATAAAAACATGATCATTTATTCTTCGACTGGTCGGAAATGATTCTGTATTTCAGGGATTCCAAGTTGTTACATGGTTATTTCTAAACCCTCTCACTTCCAGAGTGAGCCTTGACTCTAACGGAGAATCGGTCTGAACCTCTCTGCTCCTCTGATCTGACTCCCTTCTCTGGCTTCTCCTAACTCTGATTCTGATTCTCTTCTCTAACTAAATTTATAACTCATGACGTCACTGCATGAGCAGCACGTGTCTCTCAGAACACATGGCATGACATGCCTCGGTGTTTAAGCATGCATTGTTATTCACCTGTTTCTTACAAAGCCGACCCTCTAACCTAATTTTCGTAACCCACTTTACAAATAACATTTTCCATTGTCCGTTTTTAAATTCCTTATTTTAATTTTCATTTTTATAACAGAAACAAAATCCATCATTACATTCCTTTTTCAATAAACAAATATCTAACTATTTTGTGTGAGCTAAACAATGGCAATTCCACATTCCTTATTTTCAATAACATTCTGTATTTATTTTAACTTAGACTTGAAATTGAGAATTCCAATCATAACTTCGCAAGTTCGAATCCTTGACTATCCTATTTCATATTTACATTTAACTAATTCCCTATTTTTTTACTTACATGAAAAGGGGACAGCCCTTATCATGTAATATAATCTTAATACAATGGATTATAATTATTTGTCAAAATCATAGGCTGCAGTTTCCGCCCTTGGATTTTAAAGTTTTCAATGATTGGTCATAAAATATGTTTAAATATATTTTAATGTATGAAGATTTTGGATTTATTCCTTATTGATTATTGTATTGTATCCAATATATAGCATTGGTTTTAAAATGTAAACACAGAACAATAACTTTAGTGCCATTTAAAGATGCCCGCAGAATACAGTTTTTTTTTTTTGATATCTATGATGAACACAATGTTTTCATGAACTTTCAATCTGATTCACCTCCAAGGAAACCTGCGATACAACTGCGCCACACCATGTGTGCTATATCCTCACTGAGTCAGAAGAGTACTGGGAGGTAGGAAAAGAAATAAGTTGCCAACCAGGAATTATGAACACTTAAGCAAAATTAGGGTAACAAAACACACCATGGGACTAACAAAAAACCTGAAATTTTAGACATTTTTTTTTTTTTTTTAAGAATCAAAATCATTTAACAAGGATTTTAATCAAAATGGGAATAAGGATTCTAGATATGTTTAGTATCATACACTGATTTTATTCTTCATAAGGGAGCAGAGACACTGAAAGGGACGGCTAGAATCCTGAAAAGATCTCTTGCTTGGACTCACTAAAATAGGGGTAAATGTCAGACATCTGGTTGGATGTACCATCCCCTAGAAGAAAAAGTTTAAGAAAAATGAAAAAAAAAAAAAAAGTGAAAAACTGTTTTTTTTTAAGAACTAATATTTACCCCTCCTGAGACTGGTATTTTTCTAGTATATATGCGTGTGTGTGTGGTTGCACAGCCATCTCTGAAAACAGATTATTTCTCAAAACAAAACGTCTTCTTCAACACAACGATTTACATATATATTACAAAGGAGTCGCCACTTATCAAGGCCCGGAGGCTACTCGAGAATAAACGTTAATGAGTGTACGATAGGCAATGGGGCAATATTGTAGTAATCGTTAGTCGTGGAAATTTGGTAAATTAGATTGCTTAAGGGGACGGATCATCAAGAACTTTTTTACATTGGATTTGAAGACGACCATATTGTTGTAGTCAGCTGGAAAGCAGAGAAACGGAAAAGAGTTCTACAGGCGTGCAGTTCTAAGGAAGAAACTTTGTTCATGGAATCCATGTTTAGGTTTAGACACAGATAAAGAGTGGAGAAAATTATTGATAGTGGTTTCCACTAGACGAGTGTTTTTGTGAAAGTTTGGCAAGGGGGTACCATAAATTGGAGCTCAGACGAGCACTTTCCATGAAAATAACGATAGAGCAGAGAAAGGCTCGCAACATCTCTTCTGTAGGAAAGAGGTTGCAGGGCATTTTCCACTAGGCTATAAAGTCTATTTTGAACTTTGTCAAGGCAGGATAAGCTGCTTCTAACAGCTCCTGTCCAGATATGGCAACAGTACTCCATTCTACTTGGCTCTTATATAGGTAGAGAATTGCATCGGCAGTGAGATATTTACTAGAGTGGTAGAATGGTTCGACCATTTTTCCAGCGGCCTTGGTAATGGATTACATGTACATGTTCTATTTCAGATCTGGAGTAAAGGTCAAACCAAGAAGCTTGTCAAAACATGGAGCCTCCCTAAGATGAGAGCCATTTATTTCAGTTGATGCTAGACAGGGGTAAGAGCGTTGATGATAGAAAAATAGAAGCTTGGTTTTAGATGCATTAAAATTAACCAGCCACCAATGTCGCCATTGTACCATGTGCTTAAGATCAAAGGAGAAAGAATCAGAGAGATCTTGGCCATTTACAGAATATTGAAACATCAAGACGATTGATTTCAAATTCAAACAAAGAGGACCTATAATTAGTTTCCTTTACCAAAGGCCCTCTTCGGCATCTATTCATGTTTACCTCCCTAGATTTGAATTTGAAACCGATAGTACCAATGTTCATCTGATCTTCTGCAATACATATATAAATAAATATTACGTTCTTATATTTTGATTTTCTTAATAATCGCACACTGCTGGGTTTCTCTTCCACACACACATTATATATATATATATATATATATATATATATAATGTGTGTGTGTGACAATAACTCTATGCTATGCGACAAAGTAGGTTTGAAAGTGATATTAACTGAAATAGTTTTAAGGAAAATAATTTTTTGTGTTTGAACAATGTTCATATCTGAATGAAATGTCAAATATGAAATGAGATATTTCGGAAAACGTGTTGAAACTGAATTGAACTTGTTTTGAGCTTGTCCATATTAAAAATGTATTAACTCTATGGAAACACGACTAATGATTGGAGAGAAATACTCACCAACACAATGAAAAACATGAACGAATATAAAGTCATATTTTATACAAAATCTATTGATTAGTGTGTTGCATGTCGGTTTAACATTGATGATAGCAGTACAAATTTTCTTCATGAAATTCTATCATTTATGTTTCATTCCTTTATTTCGCCTTTGACTGCATCAGTCCAAATGTTTTTCAGCCTGTTCTTTTTTTTTCCTTGGTTACTTTCAACAGCGATGTTTGATCTATTTGTAATGTGGGTACCGTCGCAAAAGAATAAAAAAAAACAAAAATAAATCCGACTTGGCTTTTTTTTTTCTGTTTTAGCAAAAGACATTTATTATCATTACTTTCCATGAGATTAACAAAACCCTGCCATCTCAACACCAGCCTAAAAGTATTTCGCCCCCACCACAGGGTCACCCCTCCATCTCACTCGGCCCACACTTTTTCTTTTTCCCAACCTCACGCTGGTCACAGCCAGTTATTTCTCATCTTTTACTTTACATGTCCATCATCACACACTTTTTTTCTCCACTGGACCATCTACTGTCCTTTTCCTCTTACTTTTGGTGCAAACCCACGAACACTTGATAATTTGCATACGTACTGAAACTGCTGCTAATACCTTCACTAGCCATCTATCCATCAGCTGCTGCTGCTATTTTCACATGTGCTCATACGCGCTCAGTTACATTTCTATTCAACACGTCTTTATAAATAGTGTAAATTTTTATTTATTTATTTTTTTTATTAATAACTGAAAAACAAAGAATAACCTGACTCTTTGATAAAGTTTAAATGCTTTCTTTTAATATCCATAGAAAATCATTTCTGACTTTAAAACACTGAGCAAATGCTCATGCATTAAATGAAGTTATTTACAGCTAATACTTTTACAGAGATTAAAATAATAGCTGCTTGGTTTCAAGTGAAAATCAGTTACAAAAAATTAAGAGGGAAACTTGTTGATATCCGTACAGGCAAAAATAGGAATCCACACCAAAAACTGGGAACAATTATCAAGTAGAATTTTAATTAAAAATAAGAATCTGTTTTATCGTATTTTATCGATTTTCAATTGATAAGAGTAGAAATACCAGTACATCAGAGGAGATAAGTTAGTCTATCACCAAGTAATAATGAATGTCAGATCAGCAAAATATTAAAAAAACTTTTTTTTACTTAAACATTTAATCAATGTTTTCTAATTTTTGGTGAGGAGACTTATTTTTGCATGGTACATAAATATATCATAGAGTTTTTATTTGGAATGTGATTTTCACTTCTGTTCAATACTATAGTATCAATCAAATATTTTTTTGTTTAAATTATAGTTTCATAATATTCTGGAATTCTTTATTCAAATATCAAACGATGATGATAATCTTGTGCCTTGTGAGACAATGGCTTTCTGCATCTGATGCACTGTAAATGCAGGCCACGGTGGATGATAAGGAGGCCTAGGTTTGCCCAGTTACCAGGGTCCTCTTCTTGGCGTAGCTGACAAAGTCCAGTGGAAAGGCAAGCTAATGTTGTCGGAGCTGCAGACGTTGCCAGAAAAGTGTTGCTATGCTTCACTATCTGCCAATCAGGACTTTAAACCAGGTTTTTGCCAGAGTTTAATCCGTTATCTTTTGCGTTTCCCCAAGGCATCCACAAGGCAGTTGGGCTATTTGCCCATAGATGGTGGTTGGTTCATGATTATGATGGAGAAGCAAATGAATTTATACATTATTAAAAACAAAAGACAATATCCACTTATCGTTTGTTGAAAATTTGGAATTTTCAACAAACGATATTGTAATGAAATTTGAATTTTAAAATCCTATTAAAATAAAACAAAAATTTGGTTAACAAAGATATTTATTTTGCAGAATTGTTTTATTTCAAAATTTCTGACGTATTTGAAAGGTTTTTCAGGTGTAAATAATTATTCTTGGATATGTTTGCATTTTATGAAAAAGTTTTTTATTAAAAAAATACTTTAATTTAATCCTCATGTATCACATATAAAAAAATGGCTGATTACTCTTACTAAAAGAATAACTTATTTCCCTTGGTTGATGTTCGTTTTTTGTGACGTGACTTTAAAAATTTCTAGAAAATAGAAAACGGATTAAGTATTTATAAAAAATTAATTTCAGCAAAATACCTTAGTCTATAGCAAATATATATCATGGTAGTCGAATGAAAGCGTACCTACAACCTTGTCTGTTTCTAAACTACTTGTTCAGACATCCTTTTATGCAGATGCAAAACCTAACTGATGTGAGTTGCGAACTCCAAAAGTTTGGTAATGATTGATGTATACTGCCTCTGCTGAATTCTGCAACTTCACCCCCATCATTTTGTTTTCAATACACAAATCTGGACACAAAGCAGGGTCATCCCTCTTTACAAAGCTCTTTTAAAGAAGAAACTTTGTTGGTCTGGTCACGCTGCATCCTGCAATACAGGAGAGTTCATCCACGAGGATCATTTCAAGATTGCCGAAGATGTGCTTACACACTAAAACTGATATAAAACCTACCTCTGATCCACTTGTCCCAGGATTGACTGGTCGTTCCTATCTTGGCTGCTGTCGACCATTATGCATGGTCTGCATGCATCCGGGATGCTGTGTAGTAGTCTATAAAAAGAGCTCAATCCATTTTGAATGAATATCAGCAAATTAAGTCAAATACAATGCTACAACAAAAACAATTGAACGTTAGTGAATTAGAATGAATGTTTGATTTGTCAGCTTAAATGCTATTTATATTAAACTTTCAAATTCAGACCAACATAATTTCATAGTTTTGAAAAATTTATTTTTACGTTTGTTTTATGTCTGTCAAGCTTTCATTTATTTTATGACAGACTAATGCGTTTAATTAACCGAGTAAAAAGTGTAAATGCTTAAATAAAAAAAACAAATTATTTTAAGTTGTTTTAAATAAAATTAATTCTTTCCATCAGATTTTAATGTTTTGTGCGTTTTTTTTTTTCTTCCACAGGTGAGTACCGACAGTCTCCTAATTTCCAAGGTAAGCATTATATTCAGTTCTTTTCTGTTTCTTATTGTTTGGTTTCACCCATTCCTTCACAAATGTTTTTTTTCGTTTGTTTCATCAGCGATTTTCCTTGGTTGCAACATTCACTCATTCACCATTATTGTGTATGTGTGCGTGTATGTGTGTGTATGTGAGTAAGCTTGTTTTATGTGCATATATGCAGTGCCGGATTTAACATATGGTCTGCAACCCAGGGATTCTAAAACAAGGGTGGCTCTAATTTGAATTATTTGAATATTAAAACAATTTTTTTATTTAAAGATAGGGTGTGGTGTTGTAAATATAGAACCAGGGGCATCATATTCTAAATCCGGCTCTGAATGTGTGTGTTCACCTGCTACACATTGATCTTGTAATTGAGAGAGAGTAAAAGCACTTGTAAGAAATGTATTGTCTCAGCACAAGAAAAAAAATAACATTGAAAAAAATTTGGAGCTAAACACACTTTCAGTTGCATAAAAACAAGTGACAATAAGGACCAAGTGGCATGTGTGATGCGAACTATGGACTCTTTAACCGAGTTCAAATCCAATTAGATCTTTTTCATTTCATATACCACAATACCATCAGCAAAGATATGATAATAGCAACTTGTGTTTAATGACTCATATAAAAATAGTTTTGATGTTAAATAAATCTAAAAGGGTTGATACACCATAAAGCAAACTATTAAATTACAATAAACGAAACATAAACGTTCTACTAAATAATATTAGATATGGAAAATGATTTTTATCTTTGAAAATAAGTTTGCTGCTCCTCCCCAGTTTCCTATTGATCAATAGGTATGTGTGATAAGGTTTCAGAAAATACATAGCACGTCTCCACCCAACATTTGCAGACACTTCCATGAGAAATTCACCTGAAGAAAATTTCAGTTTGAGAAATGTATACATTGACTCCAACTGTTTTCTCTTTATAGAAGTTTTTTTTTTACGCACCCATTTCTACCTCACAAAACAGACTCAGTTATATATGGGTCGTTCCAAAAGTAAAGCCTTCTGCTTTTTTTAACTCAAAAAGTTGAAGAGCTACGAAGACGGGAATGGTACCATTAAAACAAGCAACCTTTTGTGATTCATAGTCGCCAATACACAGCAATTCAATAACGAATCTCGACTTTTGACACATATCTATGGCAGGGCTTGCTTTCTTTGAGTCTCACATTGTCAATATCCACAATAAAGAGATGAAACTTTTAGGTTATAAATGCACGAGTTAATTCATCCTAATAAAATTTTCAATCTTCTCTGATCCATTCAGGTGGGAAAAAACAAGAGGTATTAATTTTGGAACGCCTCTTTGTGTGTGTGTGTGTATATATATATATATATTTGATACAAAATTTTCATATGACTATAGAAAGGTCTTATTTATTTTTAAGCATGGCGAATTAAAAAGTAAAGACTATATATGTCATCCACAGATAGAGTATTTCGCTGTATCATAGATCTTCAGTGCAAGTAGACAAGCAAGAGCCTCAAGTTAGGATTGAAACTTGACAATCTACTGACAGTTTGTGCTTCTAACCCCTACGCTATCACTGAATGTAAACAAAATATCAATGCAAGCATACGTGTGCGTGTACACACACACACACACACACACACTACATTACATATGTATTTTTATTCCATTTTAGTGTTTGAACTTTCAATCTAAGTAGTACCTATTGATATCAACCTGCAGTATTTAAGTAGAAAATCTTAAGGTTACCTAAGTTATTTAGATTTTTAGCTGTTTCATATAAAAGTTTAAATTCAAAAATTTACCAAACCGAAGAATTGAAATTCCTATCAATTTGTGTTAAAAATTGGCCAATGCAGCAAGTTGAAATTAAAGAATGCATTATTTTATTTTTTTGCTGCATTTGGTATTCATAATAATTTTATTTTTACTTACTTAAATCAGTCGATGTGGTAAATTGAAATGAGAGAAAGCATTTGAAGACGTCAAACATTTACATTTTTGATAGATTAGATTTAAACTTTCTGTAAATAAAACATAATACACTCTTATTTTCAGATTTTTCTTTATAATAGAGCACTCTGCTTGAATAGTTTTTTCCAAAAAATATAACTAATATATATATATATATATATATATATATATATATAATATGCTTAGTAAGTACCTCTTGTGATGATCAATGTTGTAACGAAGCGTTGCGATTAGGTTCATTTTATTGTTATACTAGCATTTCAGCCCGGCGTTGCCCGGGTGTTTGGAGGTGTATGTTGAGCCCCCCCCCCAAAAAAAAACAGAAAATGTGTCAATTTTTTTAAAACTTTAACCCCTATTATGACCCCTTTACATGTATTGTTTTTGGCTCAACTCAAGTTAAGTTAGATCCATGTCCCAGGAACCTACATCTAAAATTTCAAGTGTTTAGACCCAAAATGATCGGAGGAGTTTGGTAGAGTTCTCAAAGGTTGAATCGTTGAACTTTGACCCCTTAACAACCAAATTTCTGGCCGAAAACCGATCACATAGATTTTCCCAAATCTCAGTACCCTGTATATCAAATTTCGAGTCTGTAAACTGAAAATTGACAGTTATTTTGTAGGAAAATGTACACACACACAGACACGTTCACGTTTCTAGATAAAACAAAAATATATGCGTACTATCATGGGCGCCCGGCGTTGCCCGGGTATTTGGAGGTGTATGTTAAGCAAAAAAAGAAACAAAAAGCGGTCAATTTTTTTAAACTTTTGACCCCTTAAAATTTATTGTTTTGGGCTCAAGTTAAGTTATTAAGTTCGATCCATGTCCAAAGAACCTATATCTAAAATTTCAAGTGTTTAGACCATAAATTGTCGGAGGAGTTTGGTAGAGTTCTCAAAAATCAAATCATTGAACTTTAACCTCTTAATCCCCCAATCTCTGGCCAAAAACCGATCACATCGATTTTTCTAAATTTCAGTACCATGTATATCAAATTTCGAGTCCTACAGATTGACAGAGTTATTGCGTAGGGAAATGTACACACACACACACACACACACACACACAGAAACTTTCTTTTTAGATATGGATTATTTGATTTAAATTGACAGGCCATGGCTTTAGTATTTGCAACACATCTATCTCCAAATACCTAACATCAGTGTGTGTCCAATTTGCCTCATTGAAGGTATTGATTCATGAGAGGAAACAAATATTTTTTATGCCTACAACAAATTTAATCTGAGCATCTAGCGATGGGAGTTCTATTTTAAACTGAAATAACTGATGGACAAAGCCTTTTATAAACATGCATAGACTTTTTCTTTTTTTTTTTCTTTTTGTTAAAAAAAAAATAAATATTGCAAAAGAAAAAAAATCCAACATGTTTGTCGTGTCATTCAAACTTGGCCAAACATTTGTAAATCTCTTTTTTAATTGTCTCCTCGTGATGTTTGATGAATCTAAACAGCAAATGAGTGGAAGAATTTGTTGCTTTTGATGCTATTTCTGTGAATTCCGTTCTAAGAGAAAGCATTGTTTTAATCATGGATAATTCACTGACGAAGAAATGTCTGATTACATTGCGATTCGCTTCACTAACCAAACTTTGCCAAACAATTCTGTCTCCAATTTTCAAATTTACTAAGATTATCTCCCCTTCCTTTATCATGTCAATCATCCAGCGCTAATAAATCTCATGACATTTGAAGAGTTTCCGATATTTTCCAAAAATAAAAATAAATAAAAATGCACAAAAATTTCTCACAAATATTTCAACAACAAAAATTGAAATCTTCCAAGAAGGAAATGTTTGTCTGTTAGAAATTGAGAGCCGACATTTGTTTATTTTTTTGAATCAAAAATAAAAATGTCTCTGAAAAGAAAAAACAAGAAAAACACAGATTTTCTATCCAAACTTTTATGGGAATGATTCTATCAAAATTACTTTTTAAAAATATTTCATCGCAAATTTTGAATGATATTTTGTCTAAACTTAACATTTCACAAAAACACACACACATATTGTGTGTGTGCGTAAACAGATATTAAGAAATGTTGCTTATATTTTTGCATAAAAACTAAAATATATGTACACACATTCATTGTAGACATAAAGCATGGCTTAATTCATCCATTTAAAGTGCTGCATATCTATCTATGCATACTAGCAGCTCAGCCCGGCTTTGCTCAGACCCTATGTACTGTTACTTAGACCCAAATTGGCAGAGGAGTTTGCCAGAGTCTGCAAAGGTCAAATCTTTTCACTTTGACCTTTTGGCAGCCAAAATTTTGCTCAGAATCTGATTAAAAAGCTTGCTGCATGTCTGAATGCACTTTATGTAAAATTTCAAATGTTTAGACCCAAAATTGGCTGAATAGTTTGCTATAGATTGCAAAGGTAAAATCTTTTGAACTTTGACCCCTTGACAACCAAATCTACGACCAAAACCCGATCAAAAAGCTTGCCCTATGTCTGAATACACTTCATATAAAATTTCAAAGGTTTAGACCAAAAATTGGCTGAGTAAATTGTTAGAGACCGCAGAGGTCATTTTTTTTTTTTTTTTTAAATTTTGACCCCTTTTAACATTTATTGTTTTGGGCTCAAATCAAATTAAAAAGTTTGATCCATGTCCAAGTAACCTACATCTAAAATTTGAAGTGTTTAGACACAAAATTGGCGGCGGAGTTTGTAGAATTTTCAAAGGTCAACTCATTGAACTTTGACCTCTTGACAGCTAAGTTTTTGGCTGAAAACTGATTAAAGATTTCCCCAAATCTCAATAACCCTTATGGCAAATCTCGAGTCTGTTAACTGAAAATTGACAGTAGTTTGGTAGGGAAATGTACAAATACACAGACAATTTCACTTTATATATATATATATATATATATATATATATATATATATATATATATATGGTGTTTAGATTCATTGCGAGGTAATGAATGGTTCCAGTTTGATAATGCGTGATACTGGAGTAGGTTTAATAGAGTTGCTACATATAAATTGAATAAGGAATTGACTGGAGATTACAAAGACTGAAACCACGACTTGTCAATTTAAATCAAATAATCCATATGTAACATAATGAAATGAAATGTAACATAATGAAATGAAATGTAACATAATGAAATGAACCTAATCGCAACGCTTCATTACAACATCGATCATCACAAGAGTTTCTTGTGCACGGAAATACCGATACTGTTGATATTAATACATGCGCAAACATAAATTTCTCACACACACACACACACACACACACACACATATGAGAGATAAATGATAGTTTGTAGACAGTTAAATGAATTGTGATTGTCATTTTCTCGCAGTGCATTCTTCTTCAAAAGAAGGATGCAAGAAACCGTCAGTCACCAAGCAACGTTCCCTATGTACAAAATTAAATATAAACCAGCTCTATCACTTATATTGAGCACTGTTAAAAATATAGCAGCTAATGTAACTAGTGTGTAGGTGTGCATATATATATATATATCCTTTGTGTTTTGATCCATCTTTTTAATCTGATCTCTAACATCTATTGTCTTTTTCTCCAAATTTTTATTCAACAATTATTTGTTCACAGCTTTATTCCAAAACACGTGTGTGTGTGATAAGCTTAAGAGAAAGAAAATGATACATTTTGGGGACTTGTTCGGAATATCACTACTGGCAAATTGATTGCATGAATAAAAAAATATGCATGCAAAATTGATAAAAAATATTCTTCACCAGAGATTTTGTATTCCTTAGTCTCCAAATCAACAATCTCGACCATTCTTGTAATGAGCTTTTCCTTGTTGATTGCAGACACATTGTATTGCTTTCCACAGACGAACATTTTGTGGAGACAAACTCTGCTCATGGAATTGTTTATTTTTAGGCACTGATACAGTGCGAGGAAGTTGTTGGTAATTAAAACTGCTGTTGATATATTGTTACACCCTTGGTCCGGGTTTAAATGCAGAGCAGTAACTTTAACTCCGGGATACGGACTTCGGGTTAATGTGTGCATTCGGCTTGGAGTAGGGGAATTTACCACCAGGGATGGCTTCTCGGCTGGTTCCCTGAATCCAGTCGAGTGTAAGCAAATTTAATTATATACCAAATTTTCCCGGGTCTCTAATAAAAACAGTGAGGAGCGAAGCATGCAAAAAGGAGGCAAAAAAATTCAATATGAAATAATGAGGAGATCGGAGGCAGAAATATAGTTTATGTATTCTTTTTTATTTGGGTTTTATTTATCTTTTTTGTATACAAAAAACAAATAAGCAAACCAAAAATAACCCAGGATTGAAAGTGGCGAAAAAAAAAAGAGTTCATTGATGATGGAGGAGAAAGAGTGGTCGCTATTAATTCCAGAGGAAAAGGGGGTATTAGTTCAGAGATGGGGTCAACAATTCATTTAATGGTACATCTGCACAATAATCTTCGGTCGAGTATCTGCTGGATTGCAAACACAAAAGTCTTTTTGGTGGGGGGAAAGATGATAAATTCACAAACCTGTTTCTCCCAAATCAAGGATCCTTATTTCCATTTCGGGATAATGTTACCGCATATAACATTTCTTTTTTTCTTCTTTTTTTAAAATTTCATTGTCCTCTCCATTGTTTTTCTTTCCGGAGCCCAATGAAAAAAAAAAAGAAAAACATTCGTCACTCATTATGGACAACTCAGATTCAACGGTATAACCCTTTTTCCTTTTGAAGGTATCATTCGCTTTATCGCCTCTGATTCTATGAGCCAAGAAAAAAAACATCGCCTTCCCTCGCTGCCAAAACGCGAACCCGGACTGCCCCTCTTTAGCTGCTGCTCGTGTTCCCTACAACCTCGGCATGACCTCACATTGATCTCCCAAAATAACTTGACCCCAGCAGCGTCGGGTCATTTTCCCTCTGCCATAGACTTACGTCCATTCTTTGACTTGCGTCCATTCTCGGGTCTCAGTCCCCCCCCCTCCCACTAGCCGCCTTTGGAATGCTGTTTTTCTCTAACAGAGTTGTTGTAATTAATTTACGGTCAAATGAATTTTGCAAGAATTGTTTTGCTCCCAAATAATTTTTTTTTACCATGCTAAAACTTTTAAATCAGTAAATTATAGAGAAAAACGTTAAAAAATTTAAAACGATAAATTATAGAGAGAAACGTTAAAAAATTTAAAACGATAAATTATAGAGAGAAACGTTAAAAAATTTAAAACGATAAATTATAGAGAGAAACGTTAAAAAATTTAAAACGATAAATTATAGAGAAAAGTAGATGAGTTCTATAAATAATTGAAGAAAGAAGATAATTTATTGAAATCTTTTGCATATTTTTTATTTATTTGCGGACTGTTATCCTCATAATTGTTGTTTCACAACGTTTTGCCCAATTATTCCTCTGACCTTCATCAGATGATTTACCGTGATAGGATAGGAATGCTGAATCTCTTAACTGTATCTTCAGTAAGTATTGCTTTCCATAGTCGTTGTTGGCTTACCGCGTTTTTTCGCCAACTAATCCTCTGGCCTGGTTTAAGTAGGATTGAAACCACTATCTTCAGACAATGCTCACCTGGAACCGTAAAAGTTGACGCCTCTATCCACTACGCCACCGTTAACCACCTGATGAAGGCCAGAGGAATAGTTGGCCGAAACGTTGTGAAACAACAACAACGAAGGTGAGGATAACAGTCCACAAATAAATAAAAAGTTTTACCGTTTTATTTCTTTTAAAAGAAATCGAAATTAAGAAATGGGAAAAATGCTTTTAGATGGTTTTGACTTACGGGTTGTTGCAACTTGCTCACGCAGACCAGAAAATACGATCGTCCTAATCCAGTAGCTTCTTTCCAAGAACTATACGTTTGTGGAGTTCTCCTACTGTTGTATTTCTCCTATCTATAACCTTAGTTTTTCTAATGACTTTGTTAATTATCTTTTGTTTTTTTAACGTTAACAAATAGCTTCATACCTTGCTTGCAGCGACTTGTATTAAGTATAAGCTTCGTTTATTTTATAAATAGTAGTGTTGGGACGATTTATCAGAATCGGGAATCGAAAAAATCGGAGCTTTGTGGGGTATCAGAATCAGAAAAATGTGTGCCTATTTCTTGATGCCAAAAAGATTTTTATTTGATTTTCTTTAAAGAAAAATTTTCCACTGCTAATAGTAATAAAACAATGAATATCTATTGATTATAAACTGTTAGTAAAACTAAAATAATGAATATCTATTGATTATAAACTATTAGTAAAACTAAAATAATGAATATCTATTGATTATAAACTATTAGTAAAACTAAAATAATGAATATCTATTGATTATAAATTATTAGTAAAACTAAAATAATGAATATCTATTGATTATAAACTGTTAGTAAAACTAAAATAATGAATATCTATTGATTATAAACTATTAGTAAAACTAAAATAATGAATATCTATTGATTATAAACTATTAGTAAAACTAAAATAATGAATATCTATTGATTATAAACTGTTAGTAAAACTAAAATAATGAATATCTATTGATTATAAACTATTAGTAAAACTAAAACAATGAATATCTATTGATTATAAACTGTTAGTAAAACTAAAATAATGAATATCTATTGATTATAAACTATTAGTAAAACTAAAATAATGAATATCTATTGATTATAAACTATTAGTAAAACTAAAATAATGAATATCTATTGATTATAAACTATTAGTAAAACTAAAATAATGAATATCTATTGATTATAAACTATTAGTAAAACTAAAATAATGAATATCTGTTGATTATAAACTATTAGTAAAACTAAAATCGACAGATCATCCCTCATAAAGGTATCTTTACGTTTGAGAAAATATATACACATTTAACATGTTTTTACAGTAATCGTGTAAAATAATTGGCACTGTAGTTAAGCGACCTGAAGCCTATTCAGAACCAGATGGGTGACTATTTGGGAATACTAGGCTACCTATGTTGGAGGACCTTTAAGATCACCTTGCAAGAATTGCAAAAATCTAATATTGTCACGTTCCCTGATCGGGATATACATGTGACTGGTTTCCACTTGTGAATGACCCAACCTGCCTAGGGTGTTTTTTTTTTTTTTTCAATCTAAAGTCTGATACACCACACAATATGCAAATATGCTGTAATAACTTACGTGGTAGAGAGAGTGGGTCCTATTCTTCATGAGGCATGATCCATATTAGCAAGAGAACCCCCCCTTTTTTTTAAATTTTATTCTAGTTCCCCCCTAACAATGGACGTAAAGGAAAGGGGATACTATTTAGGAGTATGCCAAGGAAAGATTTAGAAGATGTTGATTTACGTTACATTTGAACTTCTGCATTTAAGTACAATCAGGGAAGCAGGTAGCAGGAAGGGAATTCCAAAGTTTAGCTGCTCGAGGGAAGAAACTATTAGAGTAGAAAACTTCCTGGCATTTAGGGACCTCAACAGTGAAGGGGTGTGATTTTGTTGCTAAGCAGGTTTGTCAGTTATATGTACGTTGAGGGGGCACAAGTGTAACGAGTTCATCAGAGCATTTTAGGTAAGTGTCATGATTTTGTATAATTATTTAAAGTTTATGCATTTAATTTGCCAGTCTGAAGATTTCCTTAAAAGTGTAACTTTGTGTGTTCCATTGACTTCCTGCACCAAATGCATCCATTCCTCCTTCAATATCAATTCACAATTCGTTTCTCTTCATCAATCAAATGTTTTTTTTTTGTTTTCTTTAAAATTCCAGTACTCCTTCCCCTCCAGCCCTGATTTTTCTTCAGTTGTTTTTCTTAGAGAATATTCACTTTTATTTTATTTCCATATCAATTTCTCCTTGAAATTCATCCAAATTCTTTCACAGAAATCTCCAAATTGAAGAATTTTTTGATTGATGATTGACTTTGTTATTGATTTTGGAATTGTTCTTTCAGTGTTTATTTTGTTGATGAGTCTTTGACTACACTTCCTTATAAATGTGGAATATTGCTACACGCTTCTTTTCACCCAACACAATTGCTCAAGCCATTATGTTAAAATGGAATTGTATCAGAATAAACGACCAAATCTTATTTTGGTAGCACCATTTTCGGGCACCTCATTTCATATTTACTATTTTTACATACTGCGATATTTTATTTATTATATATATATACATATATATAATATTATATGTATATGTGTGTATATTTTTTGAAGAATGTTAAAATTTTTTCACTAAGGCTTGAGATTAGTGATATTTGTTTTTTAATTAACTGTCATAAAAAGCCAAAATGGTCCAGAAATGGAGAATAATATTACAGTAAATTTATATGCGAAACTGCTCTACCTTAAATTTTTAAATAATGATTTCCTTTTTCCATTTCACTTAAAAGTTGAATTTCATTTTTAGCAAGTGGTTTTTAGCAGAAGGTCTGAATCTACAATTTTATGCAAAAAATTTCCTTTCTGGACAAGAAACACATTTTTATTAACATTTTCAAAGAAATGTTAGGCGAAATGAAACTGATCAAATAACAAATATACAAGTTGAACACTAATTTTAAGTTTCTCCGAAGGGAATAAGATTTCTTTGTTTCAGAAACTTCTAGTAAATAATTATTTTTAGATAAGCATGTAAACAATATCCTCTATTAAAAAAATGTCTGGAACATTTATAAAAGTCTGTCCACTAAAACTAGCAAAAAGAAACTATGACGTTATCTCAATTGATGGTTCATTTTTAAATAATGTTAAAATATTCAACAATAATAAATTTTAGATAGAAGTGAAATCAAGAAAATATTTTCACAACTTTACAATTATTAATTCTTTTTGAAAT
>NC_136490.1:10274495-10281995 GCF_053919585.1 Euprymna scolopes
CGTATTGAATTTGTCAGACTGCTTTTGGGTCATCTTGCACGAATTGAGCATCGGTTTTTGAGTGGCATAAGAGATTCAAGGAAGGCAGGGAGTCTGTGAGGGATGATGAGAATAATGGGAGGAGGTAGGAAGACAGAACACTGTAGTTGATTGGTCAAATAAAGAATTTCTTTGATAAGGACCGTCGTGTGATTATCGACAGAATAGGTGCAATGTTTGATGCCAGTGTGGGAACTGCACACACCATTATTTGCAAGGAACTGAAGATGCAAAAGATTTGCGCAAATTTTATCTCAAGAGTCTTGCATTCTTGTTACAGACTATTTGACCAAAATGGGCATCAAGACAGTTCCTTGCCCTGCCTTTAGTCTAGACCTTGCTCCCTAGGACGTTTGCTCATTTCCCTAAGCTCAAGGAAAACCTTAGAGGCTGTAGTTATCAGACAACTGAGAAGATGAATGAGGCTGTGATGCCTTTCTGAAGTTGTTGGAACGGTACAGCAAGTGTATTGCAGCTGGAGAGGATTACTTTGAAGGGGAGTAGAGTTTTATGTGCGTAATAGCAATAAAAGTGCCCGTATGAAAAGTCTCAACTTATTTTAGGCACCTCGTGTTTATAAATCGCAAATGAAAAGGTAAACTGATTTTTCATGATCACATTTAAAAGATCAATTTGCATAAAAATTACTTAGTAGTTAATCAATAAAAGAAATATTCGATTTTGTTTCAATGTGAACGAGATGTTTATTTTATATTCATGTGTCAAGCAGCAAACTTAGTGAAGTGATGAGTTCGCAAAGCCACCTAATATACTTTAAAATAAATATTGGACAATATGAGTCAAGATGGTGAGGGAATTAACACACGATGTTGAGTCTTCAATGGATTTCTTTCTTTTTTTCGACATTATATTGTCATGCATTTTTTCCTTTCTAAAAAAGAATTTCTATTTTTCTGAGGAGTATATGCACGTAAAGAGTTGGCATTGAGAAAAAAAAATCGATTGGTTCTGCATAATAAAATCGATCTGTAAAAAAAATAAAGTACAAAAATTTTAACATAACATTGCATGCAAAATAAATATTTGGATCTTTTGAATGTAACTATAACATGTAACTATCACATGTAACTATATATATGTTATTCTTTGTTATGTTTAACATACATTGAGCTTCCAAGAAAAAAGGATTGGTATGCAAAAAGAGTGAAATGTAATTGAATAAACATAATTTACCAAAAAAAAAAAAAAAAGAAAAACACACACCCACATATATATATATATATATGCGAGCATGAAAAGTAATATGGTTAAGCTTAAACATGGAAAAGTAAAGGATTAGTTGTTAAAACTTGAAAAGGAAAGGACAAGATATTCTAGTAAAAAATATAAAAAATTTATAACTTAAAATATTGCAGCATTAAGATTTTTAAAATTCAATTTATAATATTATATAATCAATTGTTAATGCTGCAATATTTATTTTTCTATTGCAATCCATAATTTTTCCAGGCTTCTAATTCATTTGTTCTTTGTTTAATTTCAGTCTTATTTTTTTTGCCCCCCTAAACGCATGACGTGGTTGCTATGGAAACCAGTTATAAAAAGCGTCGCTCACTTCCTTACATATTTTTACGATTTTGAACACCAGAAAATTCATTAGTTTTTTTTTTTACTGAATGGATATTGAAAGTTTTTTTTCCATAATATAGTTGAGAAAGTGATCTATAAACTGTAATAATTGTTTCAAATTTGGTCGAAAATGAGCGAGTGGTGAAGCTTTAAAGCAATTCTAAATGACTAAAACTGCCACTTAACCATATATTCAAACACGGTAGTGTTTGAATGATTTATACACATTTTTAAAATAAATATTAATAATTTTTTATACCTAATACACTAGTTTTTCATACTTACACAATCATGAAAAGAAAGTGATAATCACTGCTGGTCGGGAGATTAAAACTCAGTCAACAAAGCCAACCATGGTTCTGCAGACTAGCACTTTTCTTTTGGCATGCAGTAATTAACATTTAAATGTAAGAGAATTAAGTATTTATGTAGCCATGTAAATGGCCTGTCATAATCATCTATCAGAGTATTCAACAACAGGAATTTGTATCGATGCATATACAACTAGATATATCTAACAGTGCCGTGGGTGCCATGTAACCTCAACATCAGATGAACTTCTCCAGCAAATTGACGAAAAGGTGAAGTCATCAAGACATTGATCAGAATGAAATATTTCGACTAGCAAAAGACTATCCAACTCTAAGCAAACATAGATCTTGGTGAATAGCAAGTCCCTTTGTTGTTCACAAAAATGAAGGGGGAGAAGGGCAGGGAAGGGGATCTAGGTGAATATTTTCTTCAATTAAGGTCTTCAAGCACGGGTTAAAAAATTACATTCGTTCTTCAATACCATTCATCATCATGTTGTACGAATCCTAAGACTCTATTGCTGGCATTGGTTTACCAATATTTTTACTAGTCAGAATTATGTCTAGAAAGAGATCAGGTACTTATGCTAAGGACAACGTGAAGGTTGCCAACACCCTGTGAAATTGATTTTTGTGATATAGACTGTATTCGAACTTGGCACACTTAGGTCGTCAGTCCATGTCTTCAACCACTAGACTACCGTCACCTCAATATCATTGTTTGAGAATGAATTGCAATCATCATCGTGTGACTTATGGAAAAGTTATGCAAACTTTACCAAAGAAAATTTGTTGATTCTAAAATTCCTTGATTTTAATTTGCTTTTGTAGGCATATTGTGTTTCTTGGAACCTCCATTATAAAGTCAATTATAATGAGGCAATATTAATTTCCATTGGGTGTTTACGTTCAACTTTGATTATACCAATTTAGTGAATTATTTTTTCTATCTGAAGTGTGTAATATATATATATATCCTCATTTTAGTTATTTATTTTTATCTCCCATTGTCTTGAGCAATTGAGTGCTTCAAGTTTTAGTATTGTAAGAATTTGGTGTTTGTCCGAGGGAATTTTTTAATAGTTTTTTTTTTTTTTTCTGTTACATATTTGTAAGCTGCTTTACCAAATCTGATGGATTTTTCGCTCATAAATAATCAACTCTATTTCTGACATTGAGCAATTTTTTGGGGTGTCTCACATTTTTCAGACTAATTTTTTATCAGTTCATTGATTTTGGGGTTTTTCGGCAAATTGCTTTTTCAATTCCCCTTTTTCTGCATATTTATGTGTCATCGTTTAAAGGTCAATTTTAAGTGTATTCATTTTTTGCAGACTGTTATCCTCAGTTGTTGTTTCACCATGTTTCAGCCGACTCATCCTCTGGCTTTCTTCAGGTGGTTATCTAACATGATAGAAATGTTGAGTCTTTTAGCTGTACCTCAAGTAATGACTGCCTTCATGGTTTTTTTCTCACCGCGTTTTGGCCAACTAATCCTCTTGCCTGCTTTGGTTAGGATTGAAACCGCTATCTTCAGACAATGCTCAGAGATTCAACGCTTTTATCCACTGTGCCATAGACTGCCCAAAGTGATCAAGGTTGTATTTTATGGTCTTAAAGCCAGAGGATTAAATGGCCAAAACGAGGAAGGCAGTAATTACTGGGAATACAGTTATAAGACTTAGAATTCCTATCCTGTCGCTGTTAATTATCTGAAGAAGGCCAGAGGATGAGTTAACCAAAATCTGGTGAAACAAAACCAACTATGAAGATGAAGATAACAGTCCACAACAAAAAAAATGAATATTCAAATTAGGAAATCTCTTCTAAAAGGATTCCAAAATATAAATATATAAATCTATCTTAGGCATGTTTGAACGAAAAAAAATGGTTGACCAAATTTCTTTAGAAGACATTTACATTCGGATGCTCTTAAACTGTGACACATCTGTTAAGGCATTCTTGCATATCTAAAAATATGTATCTTTAATTTCTATATTATTATTATACTTATTATTACTCACTAGGATTTCTTTTACAGGTCATCAGAGATTTCTCACTGACAATGTCTTCCCCGATATTCAGTATTCTACATCTTTTTCAGTAAATCGATTGCTTGCTTGCTCGAGTTAGGGACCCTGCTCCGTGCATTGTACCAGGAGGAAGCCTTGCATGCCTCCCTATAGTGACTTAGTTCACAATATATTATCTACACTGCGCTGTAAAAAATATACTGTTGATTTAAAATTATAGGTAAATAATGACTTCACCTAAAGTTCAAAATTCAAGTATCCTAGTTCAGTTGTGCTTTAAACAGGAACATTCATTCGTCTCTTATAAAAAAAAACAACTGTTGAGTTTATGAAATTGTTTTTGTATAATCACTTCAATTAAATGTACAAAAGTCAAGTATCATGGTTCACTTGTGCTCTAAAAAGACACATTCTTTTCGAATGCGGCCCTGTCTCCTAAAAGAATCTACAGTTGATTTTATAGGCTGGGCTCTTTCTGCTTGTGCAGTGATAAAACGTCTCAAATTCATTTTTGATGTTAGGTTGTATAAAAGTGTTAACTTTGGTCAAAACTGGACTAATTTCTTTAATCAGATTTTTCAATTATCAATGTTTGATACTTATCGAGAGTATTGAATACAAAACCTACACAAGAACACTCCCAGATGCATCAACTACCTGCCTGTGAAATTTAAAAAAAAATAAAATAAAATATTGGCTCAGCCATTTCCGAGTCCATAGGGAATTAACTCGCACAGTTTATTTTATATTGTAGTAGTAGTAGTAGTAGTAATATAGTATACTAGCAGTTTGCCCGGCGTTGCTCGGTCATAAAATATGCATAAATATTATATTTTTATATAGAAACTACGACGTGCATGCGAATATTATGTTTTTTTTTCTATACAGTTAACTTCTTGTAAGTAAAAAAGAACACAAATACTTGAGCTGAGATCGAAACCTAAATGCAGTGGGACAAGTACAATAACCATTAGACGAGCTGGATACGATTCTTAAAAGGTGTTTTGAAGTTTACTTATTCTTAACATAAGGAAACTGCCATGTTTCACGGCCATGCATGCATAGTTGTGAAACAGTTGACAAACAGATAAAAATCCGATGACTCCCGAATACCAATGTTTCCATTTTGACCCCCCTCAGTAGACTTTTTTTTTTTTTTTCGGAAGATATCTGATTAAAACTACTCCACATGTTTGAATACCCTATATACCAAATTTCAAGTCTGTAGATCGAAAATTCGTTTAGTATATAGGTGTAGAAGTATCTTCACGCACACACATTCTCACTTATATAAATAACAAGATGGAAATAAAGTTTCATTTAGTATAATAACCGATTTCATTATTATATTAGTTATATATATATATATATATATATATATATATATATATATATATTCACTTTTTTTTTAAATTGTAATTTAAAAAAAAAAATTATGCTTATGGGTGGAGAGTAAATAAATCCATTATCGATTTGAGTTCTGAATATTTTATTTCACTGAAATATTTGATCCTAATTGGAAAAGATGTCACAAAAATCAGGAAAAATGAGTGTATTTTTTATTCTTTGATGAAATTACCTTGGTGTATAAATGAGTTATCTCCCTTGAATAATTGTTCCTTATGCACGACTGTCATAATACTGATAATCTTGCATCGGTAATGATGCAGATATGTGTGCTTCATTATTGATCTCAGAAGAAAGCTGGTTGCACCAAATTCATATTGCATTCAATAATGTCAACTTTCAGGTACTGTATGGGATAAATATTTCCATAGTTCGATAGATATTCGATTGAGCTCCAATATTTGATTCTTCCTTATAAGCCGCTCATAGTAAGAATGCATCTTCCACCACTGCAAAGAATTATGGGAAATATTTTCAAATCTGAGTGAAAACCATCCAGACAATACGCTTTAAGCATCTGCACGTTTATGAATTTGGCAAATACATCTAAATTTTTACTTTGGGATAAAGAGCAAACTTTTTATTTGTGTGTGTGTGTGTGTGTATATATATATATATATATATATATATCTATGGCTCGCGTCTCCAGTTCAGGACTAAAATCTGAGCCCTTCCTGGTATAATCAGTTGTGAAGCAGGGATGCGTCATTGCACCCATCTTGTTTAATCTTTTTCTTGCTGTGGTTTCCAATGTTGCCAAACAGCAAATCCATCCTGCTGATGGGATCCGCCTCTCATACCGGCTGGATGGCAACCTCTTCAACCTGCGTCGCCTCCATGCCAGATCACGTGTGACAGAAGAAGCAATCCATGAATTGCAATACGCTGACGACACAGCTCTGGTGAGCTCATCTGAAGAGGGTCTTCAGCGCACCATCAACACTATCTCCAACATTTACTCTCGAGCTGGTCTAGCCATCAACATCAACAAAACAGAGGCACTTAACATATGTGAACACCGTCAGGAACCACCAATGTTCACAATCAATCAACAGCCACTGAAAAACACTCAAGAGTTTACTTATCTTGGCTCAGTGCTCACTGACTCCTGTGACCTAACAAGTGAGGTCCAACGGCGCATTTGTCTGGCTGCTGCAGCCTTTGGTAGACTCTCGCACAGTTTTTATGAACCGTAACCTCACCACCAAGGTTTCTGTCTATAGAGCAATCTGTCTCTCCATCCTCTTGTATGGCAGCGAGTCATGGGTGCCTTATAGACGCCACCTGAAAAAGCTAGAAGCATTTCATACCAACTGCTTACAGCGTATACTAGGTTTAAAATGTTGGCACAGAGTGCCACACAATGAGATACGCAGGCGCACTCAAATGGACCCACTTGAAATAATTCTAACTCATAGACAACTTAGGTGGCTTGGTCACACCATCCGGATGCCAGCAGAAAGGCTCCCATGCAAGGTCCTCTACGGTGAACTTGCAGAGGGCAGACGCAACCCTGGGGGTCCACGTAAACGTATCAAGGACCAACTAAAAACATCATTGAAAAAGTGTGGCATAGAATCTAACGCCATCGAACATGCTGCTGCTGATCGGAGAAAATGGCGAAACATCTGCCAAGAGGGCTTAGAAACTTTCACCTCCACCTATAACGACCGAGCAGAATGAAGAAGACACCAAAGGCACGCGGCGCAGCGGGCAGACGGCATCTCCCCTTGTGCTGCCTGCGGCCGTGTATGCAATTCACGAATTGGACTCCAGTCACCAGCGAGTCCATCAGGCGTAATCTATCTGGGACTGTTAGGCATGGTGCAACGTCATCGTCGTCAGCGACGGACTACTGAAGATATATATATATATATATATATATATATATAAACTAGTGATGGGACAATTCCAAGATGTTTCCCGATTCCAATTCTTGATAAATCTCTAAAAATTTACCTATAGAGTTGCTATTTTCCCAGTTACCATAAAAACACGTTAACTGTGCAGATATTTTTTCAGACGTAATAATACATTTGTAAAGGATTGTCTATTGATTTTAGTTTTACTACAGTTTAAAATTAATGAAAATTTATTATTTTATCATTACTACCAATAAT
>NC_136490.1:10286995-10301995 GCF_053919585.1 Euprymna scolopes
TAACGAATATCGCTTTTCTGACTGCTGGAAAACTGCTTCTGTGGTACCAGTTTACAAGAATTCTGGCGAAAGAACTGACCCATTAAATTATCGCCTTATTAGCCTCCTCCAGCTTTTCACCAGAATATTTGAGCCATAATTAACTAAGCTCCGGTCCATCACCTTACAGCTGCTAAATTTCTGATCGACCAACAATATGGATTTAGGCAAGCCTGTTCAGTAGATATCTTAACTGTAACCTCTGAACGTATATACCATACATTGGACAAAGCAGGAGAAGGTAGAGCGGTAGGCCTAGATATATCTAAGGCTTTTGATAGGGTATGGCACACTGGTCTTCTCAGGAAAATCAGATCATACAGTATCACTGGACGAATACTTAACATAATTAAATCTTTCTTAAATAAGAAGAATCCAGCTTGCTTTCGATGGTAGTACATCTAAACAACGATATAAATGCAAGTGTATCTCAGGAGTCAAACCTTGAACCTTCATTATTCCTAATATTCATAAATGACCTTCCTGATAAAATTGTCTCTGAAATGGGTATATTTGCTAATGACACCACACTCTATAACAGGCACGAGGGGAAAACAAATGAGCACATATCTAAGGAAATGGTAGAAACACTAGAGGAAGACCTCCAATCTGTAGTGGAATGGGGGCAAAAATGGATGGTTACATTCAATGCTGCCAAGACTAAGCTTGTTTCGTTCAATAATTACAAAACCCTTCTCAACCAGCAATAGCTATGGCTAAAGATACATTACCTGAAAGTACTTCTTTCAAACTCCTCGGCCTAACAAACAAATACATTGAGAGCATTGCCAGTGCTGCTTCAAGGAAGGTGGGCTCTCTATACTGTGCTAGAAAGTTACTTATGCCTGAAAGTATCCTGTACCACTATAAAGCCACTATTTGCCCATATATGGAGTATTGTCACATTTGGGCTGGTGAATCTGCTACTAGTCTCTCGCTTCTGGACAGGGTTCAAAAGAGAGTCACCAACCTGATAGGTCCTGAACTGTCATCTAAGCTTCAACCTCTAACCCATCGACGAGATGTTGCATCCCTCTGCCTGTTCTACAAGTATTTTGATGGTGAATGCTCTGACAAACTACAAGCCCTTGTACCCTCTCAACGTAAATACTCCCGACAAACCCAACAAGGAGCAAAATCCCACTCTTACACAGTTGAGATCTCTAGATGTAAGAAAGCCTTATACTCCAATAGTTTTTTTTTCCAGAACTGGTAGATTTTGGAACTTCCTTCCAGGTTCCTGCTTTCCTGTACTGACATGCAGAAGTTCAAGTATAATGTAAACAAACATCTTGCTGCTCAACTCCCTTCATAATGTTACATGAAAAGGGCTGTCCCCTTTTCATGTAAGTAAACAAAAAAGAGAATTAAATGAAAATGATATCAGCTAAAACGAGGATCGAACCCTGTAGATAAGTTTTAAAGAACAATAGGTTTTAAATGGAATATCCAATTAAATTGTTAATTCTTTTAAAATATTTTATAAATAAAATTTGGCTGGAAAATCTATTCACATTCTTAGAAAGAAGGCATAATAAAAATATCGGTTAGAGAATTAACAAGTAGGTTAAATTCCTTTATAAAACAAAGAGAATGGGAAATTTCCTGATCGTCAGAAATGATTTCAAAACGTGCAAATCGCGCATGTTTGAAAAATGTGAGTAACAATGCATGCTTAAACACGGAGGCATGTCATGCCATGTGTCTAATATGCACGTGTTGGTCATGCAATGACGTCATGGGTCTCAATATAGTCAGTCAAAAAACTTAGTCGAGGAGTCAATCAGTCAGGGGAGAAGAGGGGAGTCAGAGACAGAGCTGATAGGACCTTGGAAGCAGAGGTTAGAAGAAGAATCATGTAAGACTTGAATTCCTTGATGCAGAGCCATTGACCGGTCACGTCATATGGTATAATAAACGGAATCATCTTTTTGTATCTGCATTTCGAGTTATGTTTTCAACAGAAAAGGTCTTGTCCATTTATATTATAAGAACTTGTGAAAATCATCATCTCAAAACTAGGTGTTGCAATATTTTGGACCTATTAATGGGGTATGATCCCACACAGTCGGACGATTCTATTAATAAACGATGCTGCTAAGAACTGACGAATCAAATAAATTCACGTTCTGCTACCAACCAATCAGAAACCAGAATTGCTTCATAAATATTAAACCTTTTCTGGAGCAATTTCACATGTTCTTTTCCCGGGTTTCGACACAGTAAGAATATTTTGTTCTGTGGAACTGTCTACTACAAACAAGTCACCTCCCAGGACTTGTGTGTAACAGCGAACCATCTGAAACTGTGCTGAAACTAAAAATGGCTTACACTTCTAGACTAGGAAAGAAATATGTGTCCATGTTTATGGAAACACTTCCATTCACAGAACTGTCAAACGTAAATGCCAAACGCACTATCTCTCGATCTATCTATCAATCTCCTCTCATTGAATTACATGCACGGCTCTCCTGTATTAGCCTGTACCTTGTCTCTTTATAAATAAGACTGTCTCTACCACATAATGTCTCCTTATATATACAGAACTGTCTCTCTCTTTATATATACGCAATATATCTGCACACACATGAACCTCAAAGACCCTCTTACTAATAAGAACACTTAATAAGACAGTATGCAACAATGTCTCTGCAACTTATGTCCCCGATAGTAGCACTCTACATAAAAAATAATTTACTAATCATATTAAAGAGTATACACAATACAGTTATTTGTAGACTATTTGTTTTCTCAGAACAGAATTAGGGAACAGTCTCATTTGTACAATAATGGTAATAATAATGTCCAAGGAAAGGAATTTTCAAACAAAAATAAACTTCAATCTTAAATCCAATGATAAATATGAAATTGTCATATCTTGAAACATCTGTCTAGGGTAAAGATGTTACCGGCATGCCGCAACTCAAAGGGGCTATGGAATTCCAAAGACTAGCGGTTCCAGGGAAGAAACTATTGGAGTAGAAAGATCTTTTACATCTAGGGATCTCTACAGTGTGGGGGTGGGATTTAGCAGTCTGTCGGGTTTGTCGAGGGTGCTCACGTCGTGGGGGCACAAGTGATTGCAGTTCGTCAGAGCATTCACCACTAAAATACTTGTAGAACAGGCAGAGGGATGCAACATTTCGTCGATGGGACAGAGGCTGAAGCTTAGATGCCAGTTTAGGGCCTATCAGGTTTGTAACTCTCTTTTGAACCTTGTCAAGGAGCGATAGACTAGTAGCAGATGCACCAGCCCAGATGTGACAGCAATACTCCATACATGGGCGAATGGTGGCCTTATAGAGGTACAGGATACTTTCGGGTGTCAGTAGTTGTCTAGCACGGTAGAGAGAGCCCACCTTTCTTGCAGCGGCCCTGACAATGCCTTCAATGTAATTGTTCCACTCATGTTTCTTGTGAACGTTAGGCCAAGGAGTTTGAAAGATGTACTCTCAGATAAAGAGTCGTTGGCCATTGCTATAGGTGGTAGAGAGGGTTTCTTGTAATTATTGAATGAAACTAGTTAAGACTTGGCGGCATTGAATGTGACCAACCATTTTTGTCCCCATTCCACTACAGATTCTTTAGAAATATGTTCATTCGTCTTCCTGTCGTGCCTGCCATAGAGTGTAGTGTCATCAGCATATATACATAACAATTGCATGATCATTGTCATCTTCACAAGCGATGGACGAACATCATGTGCTGTCCCATAGTTGAAATAGTTTTCTATGTATAATATAAATATTATAACGTTTGTGAAAAATATAAAGCCACCACCTTTCAATATACCAATTTATTTGCTTCTTACTAGATTGTCTGCCATCAATGTTTCGAAAACATGACCTAACATTGCATTTTCTCATCATATATGCAATACACTGGTCATATTTTTGTTAGTGAATCTACCCCATTCGAGAGTTCTTTATTAGGTTCAGTAATTTGATTTCTTCTTTACTCGTTCGCTCTCAGACACGTGGTGTTTCTAGTTTGAATCTTTTCAATAAATATGATGATGGCACGTATTCTTAGATTGTCTGGTCTATTCCCTGCTTCTTTTGTTCCAGCTCGTTTGACTCATTAGTCTATTGGTTTCTACTAATAAATGGATCAGTGAATATCTGTGGAGATATCAACAGATACTCCATAAGACGGTAATAAATAATGTGTATTAAATTATGACACAATAAATTTCTTTGTAAAAAAAGATGTGTTAGCAACTTTATTAAAAGACCAATATTTTGTGAAAACCGGTTCCATTTAATATCTGAAATAGGCAGCTGAACGCGACGGATGTGGACGGAGGCTGATTCCAAGTTAGAATGGAAGAAAACCTTTTCGCCTTTATCCCACTAAAAGTATCTTGAGATTTTTTGCAAAGGGAATTTTCTGAGTAATCAGACATGAGTTGCAATGCAGGATAGGTAAAGCCTCAGCAGCATTTAATCAGCTCTGCAAGATCTGGAGAAACAAAAAATTTACCCTCAGATTTAAATAACACTTTTATAACATTAACGCTTTGTCCATGCTGCTATACGGAAATGAAACTTTGCATCTCAAAATCCGACAAGAGAAGAAACTAGATGTGTTTGATTCCAATTGTCTTAGAAAGATTCTAAGGATGCAATGAAGCGATTGAATTATCAAACAATAAGTCAGAGACCACACTAACCAGCAGGTAGTATCGTAAGTATCCAGCAAACAACGATTAAACTGGCTCGAACATACTCTAAGATTGGACCCATAGAGACTTGGCATCCAAACGGATTTTTGATAGCGAAAGAAGGCAGAGACCAAAAATAAACAGGAAACACAATCGATGGATTTGATTGAAATGGAAAAAAAACTGGAGGGACTCTGTGGATCTGGCTTAAAATCGAAAACAATGGCATATTTTGACTTCATCATGCGGCACAAGACTGTGACAAGCAAACGTAGAGCACACAAGAATTGTATGCCAATGTCTATGACGGGCCTTCCTCCAGCAAAAATAATATTGCCCTGGAGCTATAAAAAGCCGATACCAAAGTCATTTGGAGAGTATCTGCCAAGGTGGCTCTGGTAACGGGCTGTGTTAAGTCATTTCGTTTGGGATCTTGTTGGATCTTTGGAGGGATTCGGGTTTAAATCGATAGATTTGTTCAGGATTGTATCGTGTCGAATCGTCAGGGGTTCGGGTTCGAATCAATGAAGTTGTTTGAGATTGTGTTGTCAAATCGATGAAGTTGTTTGTGATTGTTGTGTTGAATCGTCGGAGGTGTTGGAGTTCGAATTGATGGTGTTTTTGTGATTGTGTCGAATCGTTGGTGTTAAGGTTCGAATCGACAGTGTTGTTTGGGATTGTATTGTGTTGTGTCAAATCAACGGAGGTGTTCGAGTTCAAATTGATGAAGTTGTTCAGTATCGTGTCGGATCGCGTGGACGAAATTGTTCAGGACCGTGCTGCTGGGTGTTATAACAATTTTCTTTTCTCGCTCCCATCGTGAAGCTACAAAGACGCTGGTGTTCCTAAGTAATTCTAATCAAATAGGGCTATTTTTAGAATAGGGTGATAATTCATTGACATAATAAACAAAGGGAGATAACTATTTCAGAACATAAAGGAAAAGTAATTTTTGTTTTTTTTAATATCTTCTTCAAAAAATTATTACTTCTAAGTAATGAATTTCTAAATTCTAATTATGTTTACAAAGGTTATTTGACTTAATTCAAACTATAAATATATTTTGGCTTTAGTCTGCATTCTTTCTCTTCTAATATCTATATTTTTCATCAACTTTTATAGATCAACTTGTGAGTGTGTTATTCCATTATTTAAACAAGACAAAACTGATTTCACTCCGGTTTTGTCTTCTGAAAGGAAAACACCTGCTGAGTTAATTTGTTTTTTAATTAAACATAAATTCAATTTCAAGACGAGAATAAATTAGTGAAAAATCACTAACATAAAAAAATCAGATGAAGTTAATTGAAAAATTTTGTTTTTTAAAAAGTGCATGTAAAAATCTTTAAAAATAGGCATGATACATACAAACATCTATATAAAAAGCTCTCTATGTTAAAGCAGTTTGTCGCATTTGAGGTGGAAGTTGTGTTTTTCTTTTGGTTTGACACATTTGAGAATATTTTATTAAATCTGTCGCACCCAAGTTTGATATTGTAATTTCTTTGGTGTGTCGCACCCAAGTTTGAAATTGTAATTTCTTTGGTGTGTCGACCCCAAGTTTGAAATTGTAATTTCTTTGGTGTGTCGACCCCAAGTTTGAAATTGTAATTTCTTTGGTGTGTCGACCCCAAGTTTGAAATTGTAATTTCTTTGGTCTGTCACACCCAAGTTTGAAATTGTAATTTCTTTGGTCTGTCACACCCAAGTTTGAAATTGTAATTTCTTTGGTCTGTCACACCCAAGTTTGAAATTGTAATTTCTTTGGTCTGTCACACCCAAGTTTGAAATTGTAATTTCTTTGGTCTGTCACACCCAAGTTTGAAATTGTAATTTCTTTGGTCTGTCACACCCAAGTTTGAAATTGTAATTTCTTTGGTCTGTCACACCCAAGTTTGAAATTGTAATTTCTTTGGTCTGTCACACCCAAGTTTGAAATTGTAATTTCTTTGGTCTGTCACACCCAAGTTTGAAATTGTAATTTCTTTGGTCTGTCACGCCCAAGTTTGAAATTGTAATTTCTTTGGTCTGTCACGCCCAAGTTTGAAATTGTAATTTCTTTGGTCTGTCACGCCCAAGTTTGAAATTGTAATTTCTTTGGTCTGTCACGCCCAAGTTTGAAATTGTAATTTCTTTGGTCTGTCACGCCCAAGTTTGAAATTGTAATTTCTTTGGTCTGTCACGCCCAAGTTTGAAATTGTAATTTCTTTGGTCTGTCACGCCCAAGTTTGAAATTGTAATTTCTTTGGTCTGTCACGCCCAAGTTTGAAATTGTAATTTCTTTGGTCTGTCACACCCAAGTTTGATATTCTAATTTCTTTGGTCTGTCACACCCAAGTTTGATATTCTAATTTCTTTGGTCTGTCACACCCAAGTTTGATATTCTAATTTCTTTAGTCTGTCGATCCATAAGTTTAAAATGTTAAGTTATATAATGTGCATTTAATGATGAAAATACGATTGCAATTATAGGTAAATTTATGTCTTTAAGCTTGTGTTTTATCTATCATATAAAGGACAGTTTTATGTGTGTGTCCTGTTAAAACATCGAAAACTAGAAAACAAACATGCACAAAGTTAATATTTTTTATTGACGTTTTCATATATTAATGATATCTAAAATTCAGAAAAAATATTCTTTGACCCTAAATAGATTTCATAGGGGGGGGGGTAATTTTTTTTTTTTAAAAGGGAAAAATTAAGTGATTTTTCTTCTTATAAAGGTGTACTTCCCTTATACCGACCCATTCCTTAAAGAATCTATATAAGCAGTTATGTGTGCGTAACTTTCTAGAAAGAGAGGTAGACAGATAGGAGTTTCAATAGAAACATCTTATACTTTTGCCTTGAGAAACACCAGGTATCCCTGCTAGTACAATGTTAGAATACACAATCATCACCATTTGAATAAAAGCATCAATATTAGACAAATTAAAATATTGATACATTTTTTAATTGTTTTTCTAGTCTTCAAAACGAATGTATGCTCTCTATAAGGGTGCCTGTGTAAGAAGTCTATAGTGAAGTAAGGGTTGTGCAATCACAACCTGCATCTCTATTGAACCAGTCTTCATTTTGTTTAATAGCAAGAAAGTAAAGACTCTTTCAGTCTTCACAAATTAGAGATACTCACTGTAAGGGTTGCCTGTGGCAAGAGGTGTGCAATCTCCAACCACACCTCTCTTGAGTTGACATTGTTAAATACCAGTGTCAAGTGGAGTGTGTGTGTGTGTATATATATATATATATATATATATATATATAAGTTCAGGATGACTGGAAGCAATGTCGAGATAAGTGGAGAGCACCTACAGCACGTAGAATTTCCAAATGGTCAGCCATTTTAGTACTGACCAGGTTCAACGTTGCTTGGCTTCACTGATCTAATGGGAAGCAGTGTGTCAACGTGTTTATTCTGTACATTACAATGAAATAATGTTTAAAAAATTTTTAACTTTTTTTTTATCTTTTAAAATCCTTTAATTTTCGTTGTAAAAGCTTAAAACTAAACAAAATGAGTTTCTAAATTACTTGAAATTTTTCTTAACACTTATGTATTTTCTTGTTGAATATGTGTCCTCACCATTGTTTAGATTTTTTTTGAGAATCTGTCTGTCGTGTCCCCACGGCAAATGTTTCTCCCACGACATGAGAGAAATTCACCAGTCAACAGATGATAATTTTCCAGAAAACGAACCGAAAAACTTTTTTTTACATTTTTATTTTCATCGGATTTTTGGAAATTTCTGCTTCCATGAAGTTTCTCCATTTACAGGAAAAAAAAAAAAAAATTGAAGAAATATCTATCATCTTAAATGTCTCCAAACTCATAAAAGTTCGACATTTTCAATGTTTTCTGAAACTAAAATTAAAGATTTTATTACTGACATGGGAATCCATCAATAGTTTCAGCTGATGTCACAGTTTTCCTCTCTCCTTTCGTTTTCTTTAAAAAAAAAAAGAAAACGTTATTTTACTAAATTCCTGTAGGTCCCAGAAATGGCTGAAGTAGTTCACGATCTAAAAATCACTTAATTTTATCTTATTTTTTTAACGGAGGTGTATATGGAGTCAGTCCCGGAAATGGCTAAAGCAGTTTAAGATTTGAAAATCACTTTATTTCATATATATTTTAAAGAAGGGTGAGTATAATAAGTCAGTCCCAGAAATGACTGAAGCAGTTTACGATCTAAAAATCAGTTTGTTTGTTTTTTTTTCATATATATTATCATAGGCGGCAGATATACGGAGTCGGTTCCAGTAATGACTGAAGCTGTTTACAATCTAAAAATTACTTTCATATATCATATATATTTTAAAGAGTGTGGGGTATATGGAATCAGTCCCGGAAATGGTTGAAGCAGTTAACGATCTGAAAATTCCTTCATTTCATACATATTTTAAAGATCTTTTCTTTTTAATTTCTCTTCATATTGTGAAAGCAGATGGAGGGGACGGAATTACCTTTATTCAAGAATGTCATTGTTTTGTTCTTTTTTGGATTGTCCAGAAGCAATAAATATGAGAATACAGTAAAAGGTAGCTCCAGTATCTGAATTGCATTTTTTTTCATCACAATAAAACAAGACAGAGGAATGAGTTCAGCGAAAGATACTAAAAGGTTTACAAAGAAGGACACTAAAAAAAAAAAGAGATGAAAAAAGGGAAAAAGCATAAAGAAACTGCTTGAGAGAGAAGGAGAGATAGTAATTTTGATATAAAGATATTACACATAATTTCACTTCTATTTAAATTTTTATGATCGCGAGCAGCGCCAGCTCCCGCTATAATTATTCAAGAATAGTTTAGTGTTAACGAGAATCAGATAAAGAATTTGGTTTTTAAGAAATACGTTTAACTTTAAGGAGGGATTCAATGAAATAGTCAAAATGTTTTCAGAGTTTATTTTTCTCTGAAGATGTTTAGATTATTTTATCAAAAATAATTTTAATTATTACTAAAAAACAATCATCATATTCGGTTTAATGTTGGGTGGCTTGTAAAGATTGACTTAAAACTAACCTATTTCTGACCAGGTATTTATTTATACCATTTAGTCTTAAATCCCCTCCCCTTACCAATTCCTTCCATGTTTATTTTTTGTCCTTCCCCAGCAAACTGAATCTCAAATGTTTTACCCTCACTGTAACGCTCTAACATTTTTTGTTTTTGATGTTTATTAGATGTCTAGCAAAACTATATATATACGGCATAATCACATTAACACACCGGTTCCTGCTGGATCACCGAAGTTAAGCAATGTTAAGCCTCGTCAGTACTAAAATGGGTAATATTCGGGAATTCCAAGTGCTGTATGTGCTATCCACTTATCTCTGCATTGTTTCCAGTCATCTAGCACTTATCGTTGGCACTGGATTCAAGCATTACCGATTCATGAGGGGTTAGGGGGTTGCACAACCCTTGCCTCATAATTGCACCTGCGGCTACCCTTAGAGGGTATCTGTTGTCTTTCGAGATTGAAAAGAGGCTTCTAATGAAATTGATATGTCATGTCAGCTTAACTTAACTCTTTATGGCCTGAATTATGATTAGGGCTATGACAACAGAATATTCTTTTCATTGTCTTGACTCTCGAGTATACACTCATGAGCAAAAAAAAAAAAAAAAAAATGGGCCAAGCGTAAAAGAAGGAACAAATCGATTTTTCAATATTTTTCTATGAATTTTTGTTAATTTTAACTGAAAATTTATATTTTGCAGATCACTATTATAAGATATAAGTGGAAAAATTAATCCTAAAAATGGTAAGACTGCATCTTGGTGAGGATATAAAAAAACAAATTGCAGGGTTAATCGTCGGAAATGATTTACGAGCAGATATTTTATATTTTAAGAAAAGAAAGTGTGAAATCATCTCTTTCTGTAATGAAACTGGTCGAAGGTTCAAAGTCGAACGCTTAGAAAAAGGGAAATCTGGATCTGGTCGCCCTAGAGCATCCATTTTGAAGGACGACTACAGGCTTAAATTAATTGCTTTGAAGGATCTAAAGAAAAATTATGTTGACCATAGCAAAGAATTCAAAACGGGCTGGAAATTCTCTTTCTAGATATACAATATATAGACGAATGAAAGAAATGAGATTTTCTTCTAAAAGGTGTGCAAAGAAGCCATTTTTAATCTAAGAAGAACATCAATGGTAGAAAGATTTTTTCGTGTTATGCAAAAGAAATATCCAGACTGCTCCAGGAATGTTTTCTGGTCAGATGAATGAAGATTTTGTCTTGTTAGTGATGCTCCCGATGCTCCTAAACGGTGCAATTGAAGAACTGGAGAAAGATTTTTTCCAAGTTGCATAAAAACAGCAGTTAAATACGGGAATGGAGGGATAATGGTATGGGGAACTTTTACTGCAACAGGAGTTGGGGAACATATTAGATGTGAGAAGTCACTCAATGCAAAGGAATACATTCGAATATTAGAAACAGGACTGTTACCAAGTATCCAGACGCTGGGAATAACCCAGAACATTATTTTTCAACATGATAATGCCCCTGCACACACCGCTAAAGTCACAAGAAAATGGTTTTCTGATAATTCAATCAACGTGATATTTTGGCCAGGTCAAAGCCCCAATTTAAACCCAATCGAGAATATTTGGGCCATAATATCTCGTGCATTGGCTGGAAGGACGTTTTCGAATGACAAACTGTGGGAAGCTGTGCAAAGCGAATGCAATAGCATCTCCTCTTCACAGTGTTCCACTTTGGTTGAGAACATATCTAAAATGATTGATCTTTTAAAGAAATCAAAAGGGAATGCGATTCCATACTAAGCATTTATTAAAGTAAATGTCTTGTTCTGTGTTATTAGTCTGGTTTAAGTTTCCTTGTTCAATTGTTCATTTTAGTGCAATAAAATGTATAAAATTTGTTTTGGCTCATTTTTTTTTCTGCTCACGAGTGTATATACGACACAGTTAATCAACCGATAACCACATCACTCTATATAAAAGCATATAAGATATCAACGGATACACACTAAAAAAAGAAAAATGGATGAGGTTAGATCTCATGCATGAGCTCCCCCTCCAGGTTCCAAGACGCATGTCTGCACCATTTTTGACAGCATTGGAGGAGGGACGACAAGAGTCAGATTCAGTAATCAATGAAAATTTTAAGTGTTATTCTATCTACACAATGACAGCGTTGAATGCAATACAATCAGAAATGAATGAGATGAAAAATAACATTGATTTCTTTTTTTGAATTGAGGTAATTTTCAGGAATCGCTATTAAATAATCTCCCATTATTAGGAAATAAAAGAAGAGAACAAATTACCAACCTAATTAGTTAATCCAGGCCTTTTGAGCCGGTTTTCTCCTGTAGATAAACACATTAAACACACATATATATAAATATTGTGTATGTATATACATATATATATATATACAAATATTGTGTGTATATATATATATATATATATATATATATATATATATATATATATATATATATAAATATTGTGTATATATATATATATATATAAATATTGTGTATATATATATATATATATAAATATTGTGTATATATATATATATATAAATATTGTGTATATATATATATATATATATAAATATTGTGTATATATATATATATATATATATATAAATATTGTGTATATATATATATATATATAAATATTGTGTATATATATATATATATATATATAAATATTGTGTATATATATATATATATAAATATTGTGTATATATATATATATATAAATATTGTGTATATATATATATATATAAATATTGTGTATATATATATATATATAAATATTGTGTATATATATATATATATAAATATTGTGTATATATATATATATATAAATATTGTGTATATATATATATATATAAATATTGTGTATATATATATATATATATATAAATATTGTGTATATATATATATATATAAATATTGTGTATATATATATATATATAAATATTGTGTATATATATATATATATAAATATTGTGTATATATATATATATATAAATATTGTGTATATATATATATATATAAATATTGTGTATATATATATATATATATATATAAATATTGTGTATATATATATATATATATATATATATAAATATTGTGTATATATATATATATATATATATATATATAAATATTGTGTATATATATATATATATATAAATATTGTGTATATATATATATATATATAAATATTGTGTATATATATATATATATATATATATATAAATATTGTGTATATATATATATATATATATATATATAAATATTGTGTATATATATATATATATATATATAAATATTGTGTATATATATATATATATATATATAAATATTGTGTATATATATATATATATATAAATATTGTGTATATATATATATATATATAAATATTGTGTATATATATATATATATATATATATATATAAATATTGTGTATATATATATATATATATATATATAAATATTGTGTATATATATATATATATATATATAAATATTGTGTATATATATATATATATATATATATAAATATTGTGTATATATATATATATATATATATAAATATTGTGTATATATATATATATATATAAATATTGTGTATATATATATATATATATATATAAATATTGTGTATATATATATATATATATATAAATATTGTGTATATATATATATATATATAAATATTGTGTATATATATATGTATATATATAAATATTGTGTATATATATATGTATATATATAAATATTGTGTATATATATATGTATATATATAAATATTGTGTATATATATATGTATATATATAAATATTGTGTATATATATATATATGTATATATATAAATATTGTGTATATATATATATGTATATATATATATATAAATATTGTGTATATATATATATATATATAAATATAAATATTGTGTGTATATATATATATATATATAAATATTGTGTGTATATATAAAGAACAGCCTCATCCGCCACCTCAATGAGCCCCCTGTTGGCATCAACGAACGGCTAATGACCATGCGCCTGATGCTTGCGGACAATCAAATGGCCACTGTGATTAGTGCGTATGCTCCAACACTTGATGCACATGATGAAATAAAGGAGACCTTTTATGCTGACCATGACACCATTTTATCCGGGGCCCCCAAGGGGGACAAGATTATCCTACTTGGGGATTTCAATGCTAGAGTGGGACGAGACCATCAGCACTGGAGAGGAACGCTTGGAAGAGAAGGAGTTGGGAACATTAACTCAAATGGTACACTCCTACTGACAAAGTGCTCAGAACATAACCTGATCATCACGAACACACTTTTCCGACAAAAAAACGCATTCAAAACATCATGGATGCACCCTCGAAGTAAAATCAGGCACCTCATTGACTATGTCATTGTCCGTGCCAAAGACCGCTGTGATGTGCTGAACACCAGGGCAATGACCAGTACAGACAATTGTTGGACCGACCACCGTCTTATTCGCTCCATCATGTCTATCCATTTAATGCGGAAGCAAAGGATGCAAAAAAGACAGAGCCGACCAAAGCTCAACATCGAGCAGCTGGGCGATATCACCTACCAACAACACCTCCAGGCGGCTCTTAGTGCGGACCTGCCCAAGCAGTATCCGCATGACGCTGAAGAGCACTGGGACAAGCTGTCTTCTGCCATCATGGACTCCAGTATAAGCATCCTAGGGCAGAAAAAGCGGAAACATCAGGATTGGTACGATGAAAACGATACCGAAATCCAACAGCTTATAGACACCAAGAGGCAAACTTTTATCACCTGGCAGAATAACATCAATTGCAAGGTTAAAAGAGCTGCCCATGCCAAGGCTAAAGCGGCTGTCCAATCGACAGTCAGGAAGCTGAAGAACATCTGGTGGATGAAGAAGGCTCAGGAGATCCAGCAGTTTGCTGACTCTGGGGACACCAGAAGATTCTTTGAAGCCACAAAAGTGGTATACGGCCCCAGCTACCGTTCTCTGACCCCCCTTCGGTCTAAGGATGGGCTCACGCTGCTGAAAGGAAAGGGAGAAATAACAAATAGATGGAAAGAGCATTACAAGGATCTTCTGAACAGGGACACCACTCCAGAGATGGAGGCCCTTGAAAAACTCCCCCAACAGCCCATAATTGAGAGCATGGGAGAACCACCCAGTCTGGAAGAGGTGCGGGATGCAATTAGGAAGATGAAAAACAATAAGGCGGCTGGTTCTGACGGCATCCCAGCAGAAATCCTGAAGAAAGGCGGGCCTGATCT